>NC_138196.1:38991434-39199456 GCF_964194105.1 Spermophilus citellus
CGTACTTGCAATCCTCCTGCCTGAGCCTCTCCTGTCACTGCGAATACAGGCATGCACCAACATGCCTGGCTGCTTTTTATTCTAATAATGCTCTTACTTGTCCTACATCTCATATGTTGACAGTACAGTCCCACCAACCCACAACCAACAACTTGTTTTCTCTGATTTTTTTTAGTTGTCAATGAACCTCTATTATATTTATTTATATATGGTGCTGAGGATCCAACCCAGTGCCTCACACATACTAGGCAATTTCTCTACTACTTAGCTAGAACCCAGCCCAACTTTAGACTTTTAAAATCTTTTAGAAGAAATTTTGCCCATTCTCTGAATTATGTTTCTTGTCACTATAATTTCAGCTTTTTTTAGGTTCCTTTTAGGCTCTTTATAGGCTGATAAACTTTTTTCTCCCAGTGCTAGGGATAGGACCCCGGGCCCTACCCATGCTAGGCAAGTACTCTACCACTGCATCACAACACAGCTCCTGGATAATAAATTTTGTCTTGAGCTACTTTTGTTTTTAACTATTCCAGGTTTTTTTTCATAGATTTTTCTATGGGTTTAATCAAATACAGGGGTATTGTATACTGTGTTCCATCATCTTTTCAGTTGATGCCTATACTGACGATTTTGGTTCTAGAAAGCTATTTACAGTTGGGCATGGTGGTGTATACCTGAATCCCAGTTACCAGGGAAGCTGAGGAGGATCACAAGTTCAAGGCCAGCCTAGAAAACTTAGGAAAACCCTCTCTCAAAATAAAATTTAAAAAGAACTAGGGATGTGGCTTAGTAGTAGACTAAGACCTACTATATATGAGGTCCTGGGTTCAATCCCAGTATCACACACACAAAAATAAATAAATAAGTACACACCTACATACATAAATCTTTATTTTCAGAGTGGCAGATACCTGCAATAATGCTCTTTCCCTCAACTTGCACCTTCCTACTGTTCTCACTATGCTTGTCCTCAGAGATGACCCAGGTACTCTCCCTTGATTACATTTCTTCTAACTTCTTATTATAACCTGTCTGTTTCCTTACCTATAAAAACTGAAAGTAACTTGTAAAGGGCCTTAGATGTGAGGGCATTAAGGATCATACTAAATAAGCGCCAAGGAAAACAAAACTATGAGATCGAACACAATACATACACGGTAACAGCGTTCCGATTTCCAGTAAACAGTCAAGTTTGTTCCCAACAGTTCATTATGGATGAGTAGCAAAGCCTGATCCATCTTCAGCTCCACATGCCTTTTTTAATCTAAATATAAATCTGGTAACAATAGAAAGAAAAATTAAAATAAATCTGGAAGATGTGCTAGAGACCAATTAAGTACAGCAGTAAGTGCTTCTGCACTCTAGAGTTTTTGGAGTCTATAAAACTTTGCTTTCAGTATACATGAAAGTATTTGTGCATGGAAGCTTGACTTGATCCATTCCTCACACAGCATATTAGGGCCAGCTATTACTTCCCCCTCTCAGCCTTTTCTGCAATGGAGATGATTCTGATCTGAAAGTTTTATTGTAAGGAATGGAAAATGTGTAAGGCATTGATGATAAGGGCTGGCAGGTCACAGGCCCACCATAAATGGTAGTTCCTATCACTGTTTCTGCAATCTCCTTGGGAAAAACTGTCCTCTTTAACACATGAAAGAACAAATAACCCTAATTATTGTTGACAGGAATAAAAGTAGAGGCAGTAAAAAGGACAAGCTCTAGAATTTGGAGTAAAATTTAAAAAGTAGCAAGTCAGAACACTATAACTCTTGGGGATGTATGAAAGTGACTTTCCCCTTTTTGTAATCTGTCTTCAATGAGACCTCTTTCTTCAAACATGAGTGTTAGAATTAAGTAAATACAGGGGTCATGTTGACTATTTATGAATCTAAAAACTATGTTCTTTGAATTTTGTGCAAAGTAAGTAGATTTTCAATGATAGTATAAAAATACAGAGAATACAGCCATATATTGCACCCAAATTCAGCTTATGTAAAAATGTGACTAACTATTGTGGGTTAACATTAATTTATACTTCTTGCCTTTTAGTAGTCCCTGAAATAGCCATGTCATTCTGCCAGTATTTTTCTGAATCACTAGTGAATGGCAAAAACAAATATACCAATTGTGACTTATCAGAGACCTCACTGCTGAAACAGCTAGAACAAGTTGATCCATTTAGAATAGGACACGGATAACAAAAACCACTTATAGGCTCATTAATAAGAAGGCAATTAGGTCTTCTGGGAAAATTCATTTTCTAAAAGAATGGTAAAGAAAGCTATTAAATGCAAGCAAAATTGTGTTTTGATATGAATAGTGTCTATTACATCATAATTTTTCTCTTGAGAAAACTGACAAGAATTCCTATACTTAAATACAAGCATAAAAGATAATAAAAATAATGCTATGATATTTAATGCATCCTACCTACTAGCTCTCTTTCATTAAATTTGACTCTCCTATAAATCAACTCCTTATTAAAAAGGCCTTAGATTATACTTAGAAGAAAAAAAGTATTATAAATCAAAAGACTTAACAATGTCAAAAGGCAATGCTATTTCCTGTACCAACATAACATTATGCTAAGTAAAAATGATTTGCATATAGCCCATTTGGTTCCTTAGATAGTATGTTACTCTAAACATTCTTATACAAAAAACTCATAACCCAAACTAGTTAGACTTATTATTCTTTTCTTATGAAAATATTTACTTCATATTGTCTGAGGTTTCTTTAAAAAAGCCTATCTGATATTGTTCTGATGTGTCTGAAATGTGAAATTATAATAAAGTAAACATTGATGAGACCTATAAATACAGGGAAATTTGTTTCATGTCATAATTTATCTTTCACAACAGTCTTACAATTCTACAACAAAGTGCATGTGGCCATCTTTTTAAGCTCACATTGTCCTAGAGCAGTGATTCTCAAAATTAAATGTTCAACCCAGGGCCTTGTGCATGCAAGGCAAGCACTCTACCAACTGAGCTATATCCCCAGCCCAAAACATAATTAAAAAAAAAAATTCTTTAAATTGTTGATAAAAAAATTAAATTAAATATTCAAAAACATCACCCGAGGATTTTTACTAAAACACAAATTCTGACCAGTAGGTCTGGCATTGGTTCTGATCACAAATCATCACAAGTTCCCTGGTGCTGCTACTGCAGTTGGTCCATGACCAAATTCCAAGTAGCAAAACCCTAGGTCACTTTGCAGCGCAGGAACCCAATGGCCCTAATGCAGTCAGCTAGCATTCCCTGGGTGATAGTAGGGACCCTAGAAAGGCTTCCTCTCTCCTTTTGAATTTGCTGAATGACCCAAGGCAAATCACTACAGGAAGCTGTGAGAAGAACACCACCTAAGAAGCTGCTGGGTCACTCACTGTCCAGCTAGGATTAGGAGGATTTCTGTGGCTGGTCAGCTGCTGCCTTGAACAGGGTTCGGGGAATCAGCCTGAACTACTGCTTAAGGAATAGAATTAATTTGGATGGTTTTATATAAATAGATCTGAATCTGAAAGAAGATTGATTGTTCTCTCACTAAAACGCAGAGGATAGGCCTGGGGTTGTGGCTCAGTGGTAGAGCACTCGCCTAGCATGCGTGAGGCACTGGATTCAATCCTCAGGACCATATAAAAATACATAAATGAAAAATAAAGATATTGTGTCCATTTACAACTAATTTTTTTTTAAAAAAAGCAGAAGATAGACTGTGGTAGGGAAGGATGACTATATAGATTCTATACAGTTTATTTTCCATTTCAGTTTCTCCAACTATAGAAAAATAATGAGCTATTTTCCATAGTATTCCCAATAATATAAGTACAAAGTTTGAATCCTATCCCTCAATGCCTGTAACTTCTTTCAAACCTAGAACTTGCGACTATGAAATACTATCACTGTTAAAAATACAATCAATTTTCAGTTTTCCCAACAAAATAAATGTAAGCAATAACTATATGCTGTATCATTGGGTTTATTTCCAAATTTCTCTTATTAAAATTGCTAGAATGACACCTGAAGAATTGACTCAGCACTGCCCACATCATTTTTATTAACAGAACTCAACAATTCAAGCAGAAACTCAAAAAATTTCTTTAGGATGACATAATTTGCTCCTAAAACAACTGTAAGTGGCAAAATAAGCCACTTGGAATTTTTATGGATTATCAACACACAAAGAAGAGCACCAAAAAGTTCAACCAGAGTGAAGTGGAGAAGTGCCAATGTTCCACCACAGAATCAATGCAAGCCTCACATTCCAGGCCTGGTCTCAACAATCTGGAAAACCTCAAAGAACCAAGTTTTTAATTGTGTAAATTCAGTTTTTATTACCAAAATATTAACTGCAAATCAAAATAATTACTGCAAGAATCTAAAAGGAAAATAAACACACATCTGAAAGCAAAGTCTTCACAGAACTTACAAGACTTTTTAGTGCACCTACACTGCTTAAGAATGTTTTCATAAAACACGTTGGCACTAAAATGAAGTATCAAGTTTGTGAACTGTCTACCTCAGAATTCACAGTAAATATTTTAAAAATTTAAAGAAGTTTTCCAAAATTTAGTTTTATGTAACTTATTTCATTTAATGTAATTTATTTCACTTATTTCAAAAATAATCAGCCAATGTAGTACTCTAGTTTTCCACTCCCATTTAAAAAATGAAACATAAAGTCTCTCTTTCATTTACAAACAGGTAAGCATAACAAATAAACATTCTATGACATTAAAAGATTATTTCATAGATGTGGAATTTGCTGTTGACTTCAGCTGAAATAAAAAGTAGCCTGTCTGATGTATTGTTCACTTTGTTATCAAATACCATTTAAAGATATATCATAAATTGATATGTCTTGTACTATTTTTCAGTAACTATGACAAACAGCATGAATTCTGATGAAAAAACAAGTCAGTTTCAAAAGCAATTACAACCTTGTTAGGTAGAGAAACATCATTTGATAAAAGAATACAGACCAAATACATATGATCAGAGGGGAGAGTCTGAAAGGAATACACAGAGGGAAATTTTTACATTGACAGAATAAGAAATAAATCTGTTTTGACAAAGGCAAAGGCTGATCCCAATACACAAGTCAAAAATAGGACTTTTTTCCCTCTTAACAAAAATTAAGAGATCAAAAATACACATATACATACACATTCCCTGTGCTCTTTCTTTTGTCTGTAAGGATAATCTGTAAACTCCCTTGATGTTTCCTGTTTTCGACCTTCCAACATTCCTCTTCCTGACCTTCATGAAGAGCAAAGAAGAGAAATGGGAACAGCACAGATCCAAATTTAGTGTGATTCACTCTCTTTAATAACACCTGGAGTAAACTAGTACAATGCACTTCAAAAATATTAGTAGGAACCAACAAACTTCCTCTATATGAAATTATGCTGCATGACTACATATTTAAGACTATAAAATATGTAATTGACCATCATTGCTGAACATATGAATTGGGTGAAAGAATTGGTATTGGCTTTGGGTAGTGGACAGTCCTATTGCCAATTTTTAAGATATATCTGGCTCCAATAGAAAACACAAAAGTTGTAAGTTTGTATAGATGTATGTGGAACTTTTTGTTGCTAGAGGAGTAGGAGGAAGTGTGGGAGAGGGGTGGAGTAGCAGAGGGGTTGACTTATTTTTCAAATTCACAAAGAGAAGAGCTGTCAACTGCACAAATGTCAATGCCCAAAGAGCAGCCCAACCTGCCTCTTTCCATCTGGGCAGGCCAGACACAAATGACATCTCACAATCTAGGAAAATCAGCAGTCAGATATAAGGGAACTAGGGAGAGGAAAACCAGTCCCAGAAATGTGCAGTTACATATCATTACTAATGCTTAGAACTTGGAGTTTGAAGGCATGGAGGCACCAAGGATGCTGGCCAATCAAAACCAGAAAAGTAAAAGGCAAACCTTAAAACAAACAAGCTACAGTGACTCTCCCTAATAGGAAATAATCATGAGAGCAATTAATTTTGTGTCAGAGATAACAAGGAGTCAGGAACAAGGGAAGTGGCACTGCTTAAATGAGTTGCAAGGTCCTCAGGGAACAGCATTGGGACCAGCCAGGAACTGGCATCTAAGGCTGATCTTGAGCTGCATTTCCAGACTTTACATCACACTAAAGAGACAATAGTCCCTCTCTAGGTCATTGAGAAGACTGCATCTAAAAGCTGCATTTTATTCTCCACACAAAGATGAAAAAGCTGGATCAACAGTTGAACTAAAGGCCAAAGAAGTGATTTAATTTTTTTCCATAGTTATAATATTAGGAAAATTTGCCATGACCCTTCTACAGGCTTAACTCATATACAGATCTATATGTATACACTATTGGCAAATCCTGTGAGAATTGCATTTGTTAGGACTGTACATTCTGTGCATAAAATTTAACTTAAAGTCAAATGTTATGTTTTGCCACTAAAGAAAATCCAGTCATATTAGCTAAATCACTTAGAACTGAAGGTCTAAGAATCTGGTTGTTCATTTGAGAAATCTAACCTGCAGGTATTAGAAAAGTACAACTGCATTTTGTGCTGGAGGAAGTTTAATATTTACTTGTTCATGAAAGGATTAATACCACTTTAAAAAAGTTTCTTTACAAAACAGTGTCCATCAGCTGTTGGGGCATTAAGTTACAACTCTTGAATACATGTGAGTTTAATCATATAACTGGTAGAGTTCAAACTTTCAATTAACAAACTACATGCCCATTCAAGTTAGGCTCTCCGTGGAGGGACAAACAGTGTGCACAATCAATGTTCTCTCCAACTTGCCTGCATATAATGAGTCACATATAATGAGTCACATCAAGCATGGTTCCAAACATGGCATTGAATAATGATGCATGCAGTAACGCTTAGTCCAAAGAGAATTTAATTAAACCACCGGTTCACTTATTGCATAGAGCTGTTGCCCTCTATGCCCATCAAATATATACATGGCTTTCCTTCTGCGTGCTATCATTTCATAACCGCTGCCTGGGTGGACAGTACATGCTGCCACTTGATCAGACTCAGGTTGTGGTCTTACTCCTTTCTACTGGGGGGGGGGGGTGAAAAGTAAATAAATGATGGCTCTGGAAAACAATGTGAATTTATTTCCAGGAAACCAGGTAGCCACAACAATGAGAGAAATTTTCAAGGACAAAATAAGTTCTTTCTCTGTATCCTGCAGGCTCAGCCAGGAGCATGGCTGTCACTTTTCCCTTCTTCACCATCAGCTCTTGGCCACTGCTGCGTTTCCATCTGCACCTGGAACCAAGGCAGCAGGTGCACCCACCAGCCAAACTGAGCTGGGTGGGTTAGCCAGAAAACTTGTCATAATCAGTGGGAGGCAGAGATGCGCCCTGGAGCCCAATCCCCAGCATCCACCTGGTGAAATTTCAGAGCCCCCACCCCCCTGAGGAGAGAAGGATAGAAGCAACCAACCTATAGAAAGAATAACAAAACTGGAAGAGAACAGAGGACGGGTCCAGGAAAACAGAGGTCATGGACTCATTTGAATGACTTTCCTTAGAACCCAAAGGGCTAATATGAAAGACCACTCTCATCCCTCTTTTAGGTTCCCCAGTGAAGAGCAGTTGTTTAGAGCCACCATCAAGGAGGCTGGCTCTGAGAGGTGCAGAGCCAGCTTCTCCTTGGCTTTGCAGAAGTGCGGGCTCCCACTGGTGGCTCAGGATCCTGGGACTGGGCGCCCAGACCTGGCTGCACAGGACAATTCTGCAGAGATCCTTAGAATCAAAACATCTTAAAAGACTCTGCCAACAAGCACATATTCCAAGCAGTGCCCTAACCCACAGGACCAACCCAGGAGCAATGCAGCACTGGGAGAGGAGAATGGGGACTAGGGGAGAGATGGGGAAGTAGTTGGACAAGAGTCAAGGAAGGTTATTCCCAGGACAAAAAGCACCAAAGAAGAGCGCCAAGCATTTCTGACAATGGCTTCCCTGAGAATTTTTGGAACACTCTGGTGGCAGACAGCAACAAGCCAGCACCGCGAGCAACAGAACAGTTGTCCCTAGAAATCTAGCTACTCTTTCTTTCTCTCTTCCCCACTAACCTAGTGCAGCCTGCACTGGACACCAAGGCCACTAGTTCCCCCAGAAAAGCAATGTCTCCATACACTACAGCACAGTCGTGCCAACCTGCTCCCTGAGAGAGCCTCAGGGAAGAACACTGGGTCGCAAAGACCAAAGTTACCTGTGCCAAGTGGAGCCCAGCTCAGTGTCCCGCATCCCATGTGGCACAAAATCCAGGTCATCTCTTCTTCTACCCTGTGACCACCTCACCTCAGAGGGCCACGAAAATTTCCCCCAAATCCTTGCTCCCCGCCCAGACAAGGATCCAGCTCCACATTGCACAATCCCAGGGCTGGAGTCATTCGTCGGGGCTCCGGACGCCCAACCCACCCGAAAGCCACCAGGGACACTCAGCTGCAGAGAACTGGCCTTGGTCCGGCCCCAGAAGTGGCCAAGGGGAGAGGAGCAAGAGCGCAACAAAAGCAGGCCAGTGCCGCCACCGCCACTGCCTATCCCTGTGGAGTTTAGGAGACTTTTCAAGCAGCTTTACAAAGAGCTGCAGGGGGTGGCTGTGGAATCCACCAGGGAGTAGCAAGCTGGGCCTCCCAGGCTTAGGGCGGAGCCTCCACAGCTGCCCGCCAACACTCTTTCCTCTTCACAGAAACCAAACTACCTCGGGGCCCAAAGGGTCTTCTGTGCCGCTGGCTGGCCACCGCCACAGCTCTGCTCACTTAGCAGAGGCTGCTTCTTAGTCGTGAGTTACTTTGCTTGGGGAGGAGCGGAGGCGGAGCCTCGGGCGACGTCACCCTGTGGACTCAGAAGGCTTCCAAGAAAGGCGGGCTCGGGCTCGGGCTCAGGCTCGGGCTCGGGCTCGGGCTCCGGCTCGGACTCGGGCTCCGGCTCTGGCTCCGGCTCTTGTTGGGGCTAGGGCTCGGGATCAAACTCCGGTTGGGGCTTGGGCTCGGCTCCTGTTGGGGCTCGGGCTCAGGCTCCGGCTCCGGCTCCTGTTGGGGCTCGGGCTCGGGCTCAAATGCCGGTTGGGGCTTGGGCTCTGGCTCGGGCTGGGGTTCGGACTCCAGCTGGATCTCGAGCTCCTGCTCCTGCTCTGCTGGGCTCGGGCTCGGGCTTGGGCTCTGCACCGCCGCCTTCTGAAGGAAAGAGGCACAACAGCATTGGCTGGGTGCTCAGTGCCCAGCGCCACTTGCTGCCTGTTGTTGGCCGCCTAAGCCTCACCGTCCGCAGCCGCTCAGAGGTAGCAAGCAAGAAAGAGGATGCGGCGCAGCTCACTGCCCTGCTCCAGAAGATGGAGTTTGCCAACAGTGTGGCCGGACTACAAAGGTTGAGCACAGGGGACAGACCACAGCCGCTGGAGGAGAGGTGTCTGGGGGTTATGTCCCCAAGGCGGCGGTCCCACCAGAGCATTTGCCCATGGGCATTACATTATTATTCCTAGGAAGAAAGGGGGCTGTAGACGCAACCCCTAAGGCAATATCGACCTACAGGGAAATTTAGTTCCTTATTTATCCAATAAGGAGTAAGGCACTCCACCCCCATAGAAAACTTGTTCCTTTTTCGAATAATAAATAAAACTTGGACCAGAATAAATGTTGGGTAACTTTCCAGGGTGAACGGCTGGCGTGTGTCCTTCCTGGTTTACTTGTCATTGGCCAAATATTTGAATTTACTTTCTGCTTCACTGACTTCCTTGCTTGTTCTGAGACCTTCTGGCCTTTTCCCACTTCTCTATCACCTAAGAATTGCATCAGGACTCGTTGTATTCTTTCCTTTCGTACTGGTTTAATGGAGTAGAAAAGATTTTTGGATTTTTAAAGATATATTGTAGCTATTTAAGATGTAAGTATTTAAGAAAGCGACTTTAGCCTAACAATGAAAACAACGATGTATGGACCGATCTGTAGGAAAGTAAAGCTACGACAGTGAAGTATTTTACTCCTTTGGCAGCTTGGAATAATTTTGCCATATACCACCCTGACTTGCTTCTGTGGTAAGAACGTATGGTACATACTTTTATATGTAGCAGATCGCAAAAATAGGTGTGATCACAATGGAATCATTAAAACTTACTCAGAATTTTTGTGTCATATGTAATTTCTAACAATAGTTTGTTGATTGACATACGTATGTCACACATCTTAAGGTATGCATCCTTGTTGAGTTAGCCTTTTTAAATCAAGACAATGTGAATTTCAATATATACCATTCATAGGATTTACCTAGCCACATATTTCTTTAATCAAATATATGCTGTTAATGACAAGGCTTAGAACAAAGCCTAGAAATATAAATGAAAATAAATACCACATGTATATACAGACATGTTGCTTATATGTATATTATACATACATGTAAGGAAGAATGGACTTCTTTAAAAATCTGATTAGAGCACAAGTTTGATTAAACAGCATGTTGAGTTGTGTGGCTTGATCATTCAGCACACCTATCAGACCATTATCAGTTCAATTCAGCATACTTAGGTTTATCTTAGGGTACAATGTAGATGTTTTAACACATATAACTTTGAGCACACTGTCACCATTCCCATATCTTAAATTTAAAAACTTTTATAGGTTACAGGTAACCAAAAACTGAAAGGCATATATTTTCTTTTTAGGGACTTAGCAGACCTTTGTACCATTTAGCAACAATTTGCCACTGTAAGAACAAACAAAACCCTACTATCTGTGTACTAATTCATTTGTACCTCTATACTTGCAAGAAAGATGAAATTTACTGCTATGTCATTTGTTTGTTTAAAAACACAAACAGCTTCTTTAAAGATGGACATGATGCCACAGTTCTTACTTGTCCATTCCTTGGGACAATTGAGAGGTTTTATTTCACTTTCTCTATCATAGAAATAATAACAATAAAAAGTAATGTGTAGAGAGTGCTTACTATATATTAGGCACTGTCTTAGGACATACAATTCTGATTTCAGGCAACAATCCCTTGGCATAGATACAATTATCCTCATTTGACAAAGGAGGAAATAAGTAACTGACTCCAGGACACCTATACAAGTGAGAAGTAGAGGAGGGAAAGGAAGAGAAAGAAGGAAATTCTCAAAGGGAATTAGCAAACTAACAATGATGTCTTCTCAATTAAAATTTGAACAAGTCAGTCCTTTCGTGCTTGGGGTCCTTAAGTAATGCTGGCCCATAGGAATTAAAATCATTTGAATGAAGATCATGTGTTTCTTCCATATACCAAAGTGTCTGGCAAATTTTAGAAACTTATTAAGTTTGTGTTTATTTGAAAGACTAAAAGAATATACCAATCGATCAATAGATCAATTAAAAATTTTCTATGACTGAGAAATGACTTCATAACTTACATTAAAATCACTAATAACATTTAATTTAGTAGGCAGAATATTCTAGGGACATATTCCAAAATATGATAATAATAATATAAGTATCCAGTAAATAGGTATATTTGTGAGCACTATATAAGAGAATAACTCATGATCACTACAAATGAAAATCATGAAAAAAGTAAATTGTGAAATGGAAGAATGATTATGATAGAATGCTGGGTAAAAAAGAACACAGAATTTTAGTGTAGGAAGATGTAACTTCTAGAGAATGATGGAAGTGTACAACAATATATTAATATGTGTATTAAAGTAATTAGCAGTAGAGATGGAATTACAAATCTTTATATCTACCATTCTCTGTTTTCCTATTTGTGTGGCCTGTTTAGTAATAGCCTTTTAAAAGAGCACAGATTTACACTCTTACAGAGTTACTACATACTAACTCCAGTCATCAACTTAAACCTGCACTTGTCAAAAAAAGTTTTTTCTAGAATCTAATTGTACCACACTTTAACATGTGTAATTGAAAAATAAGGTCTTAAGATCAACTTAAGAGAACTCTGAACTGAGCCAAGGTAGCTAGATTTCTTTACTATAGAAACTTTCCCATATTTACCAATATGGGATTATGCACTGAGAATCTATTTGAAAGGAAAAGAACACAACATATCTCAAAGTTGTAGACAACAGAACACTAATAAACAAGTGTGTTAGTCAGCATTCTGTTGCTGAGATAATCAACCTATAAGGAGAAAAGATAATCTGGCTCATGGTTAAAGAGGTTGCAGTCCATGATCAGTTGGCCTCATTGCCTCAGGACCTATGGAGAAACAGTACATCAGTGGAAAGTACATGCTGAGAGAAACTGTAGAACTCATGGCAGCCAAGAGAGGAAGGCTGAGGTCCCAATATTCCCTTTATGGACACAACCCAGTGGCCTACCTTGCTACCCCAGTTCCCCACCTTAAGGTCCCACCACTTCCAATAGAACCATAGGTTGAGGACCAAATCTCACCAGATGAATTTTTGGTTGACATTTAAGACCCCATCTGTGACAAGGATATCACTCAGGACTAGAGTTACAGGAAAGAAAATATGGGAAGCCCTCCCTTCAACAACAATTAGTATCTTTATATCTCAATTTCCTGCAGAGAAAAATGAGATTCCTGAATCTGATTTTTCAGAGGATTGAATGAGAGATGTGTTTTTCTTGGAGATGTAAACTTGGCAACAGATGTAAGTATGAAATAGTTGCTTAAAAGTAAATGTAATTTTCTTCACTGAAGGGTTATATGCACAAACCTGTACTCAGCAGAAGCAAGGTTTTATTTACCTAATGACAGTGTGAGTGTACAAGCAACATGCATTTATAAGCAAATAGATAATATTCTCAGCATATTAATAGGAACTAATTGGTTCTATTATACTTTTTGTTTTGTTTAGCATATTCACCCGTGTGATTTAAATCTAGCCTCACTCCAACCCTGGGAATCAGGAAAGTCAAGTAGTGTTATTAACTCCACTTAACTGATGAAGAAAGCCACAGCTCAGAGGGATGAAAATACTTGCCCAAGGTTATGCAGCTGATAATCCTAAAACTGTAACTCTGACTTGGGTTTTCTGGCTCTACACCTCATTCCCCACCCCAATTCCTATGTACTTAGTTCTCCTACTCAATGCCAATTCATTAGGCAAAGCCCCTTGTATTGGATATGGAAATTCAGGTCTATTTTATATTTGAAAGGTGAAAGAAAAAAACCCACTAAATTAAAAACAGTTTCCTATGGTAAAATTCTTTCAAGTGTTTGTGTGTTGTCATAGAGTTCCCAGGAAAGAGAATATAATGGAGAATTTCTGACAATAAAGCCCTTGGATAGATCAGGAAGATCCAGAAAGGAGACAAGGAGTTTGTTACACCCTTGGAAGCTGTTGTTCTGGAAGTGTGTTGGCCTGGTGGAATAGAGGAAACCCTAATCCCTTGCCAGTTACTACTTAGATCTCACCACCAGTCTCTAGAAAGTAGAGGAATATTGAAGGCAATGTGCCTGTGTCTCTAAGAAATTCTCTTCTCTAGGCAATTTTGGATCAGATGAAAAGCAATACACTATATGCAAAACCAGAGTTATTTTGTGAGCCCCTTGAACCCTTTAAAATATCCATAATTGGGAATTATTTCAGAAACAAGTGTCAAGAAAATGCATGCTCCAAAGATTTTATCAAGGGAAGGAAAAAAAATGTGAGCAGCTTGAGAGCTCAGTGTTGCCAATTTGGAAGAGCAATTTGCCTACAGATGTGCTGAAAGCCATAGCTATTCTGCGTCTCTTATTTTTTCACATGAATGTCTTGGTTGCTTTTTCTAGTTTTGTGAAGAATTGCTTTGGTATCTTCATATGAATTGCATTAAAATTTATGCCCAAGCACAAATTAGTTAAAACTATGAAAAAGAATCCCAGCTCACCATGGACAAAACTGGTCTCTGGTATATGTTGACCCAGCCACTATCTCCTGCACCCTTGGTGGTGGCTAAGCTGAGGTTACTCCTCGCGTTTTGGTGTTAAGGGTGTCTTAGAGTTGAGTCTACTCTGCATGTTGATGCTGAGGTCTAGGTTCAGGCACACTTTGTCACCACACAGCCTGGGATACTTTTTTGGGTTTTTTAAACTTTTAATTGTGTCTGAAAATTTCTTTGGGTCCTTTAATCACTTTGCTTGACCAACTAGGCCCTATACGATGTGGAGTACAGAGTGAATATGCCAAGTCCATGCTTCCATGGAATTTAATGAAGTTAGTAGGATAATTATAGCTCTACCTCAATGTTACTGTGAAACTTAGAAGACGGTATGTCTGTTAATAACTGCAGTGCTGAGGACTATAATATTGTTGAGGAAATTTGTAGAAGATTTCATCAGGCACCACATTGTTTTTGACTAGAAAGTCTGAGTAATGTAAAGCTGTTACTTTTTCTGTAATAAAAACAAACATTTAACACAGTTCATATCTGAAGCCTGTGAACTTCAGGGATTCCTGTGGGTTGCCTATCTCCAGGTCAGACATACTGTACTGTTCTTACACACTACAGGTTTGGAGACCCTTGAAGCCTCTTCAATTACCAGGAGAGCCAGTGCATCATAGTCAGCAGGCCAATTCCAAGTCTCCAGCTCACATAGATGACACATCAATGGTGCTGAAGTCCCGCCCAATCAGTTCATCTCCTCCTTCACACACTCCCTACCCACTATTTAGCTGGATGGACCCTGTTCCATAGTGGGAATGTTCTAGCCTTTGCCTTAATTGTCCAGAGCTCTTGGAGAGGGGCCTGGCCTTTCCTAATCCCCAGAACTTTCTCTGTGTCCTCTTCACATGTCCCCGTTATTATTGGCTCTGAGCCTGCTTTGTGCAGATGGAGGGGTACTGCAAGCTTATACCACATTCATTTTGTGTCCTCTTCCTTATAGCACTTAACAAGGTGCTGAGAGTTGGTCTGAAAAATGACCCTAAACTTCATGACCATACAGTTAGGAAAACCTAGGGGTTGGTGGCAATGATCGTCTAGAGAGAAACCAATTCCTCCTAAGGAAACATATGCACAATCAATCTTCATTTTAGTAAAACGACATCCTGCACACCAAAACCAAGTAATTCTGGATGGATTTCAGAGAGTTAAAAAAATGAAGGGAAAACAGAAGTAGAACATAAAATTGAATAGTTTTTCAATTTCTGCTTGGGATCCGGTTCTCACTGTCAGATCACACTGTGCTCTAGCTGGGGATCATGAATATATCACATGAAGTGAGAGATGTAGAAACACATCTCCAGTTACTTGTCTTGTTGTGACACATTTCCTTAGTGTTTTATGGGGAAAAAATTACACATTTCCTTTAAATATTGCTCCTAATGAATGCTGTGCTAGGGCTGTTCTGCTTCAGCCAATAAAGACCTGGGCTTTGTTCAGAGGGATCCAGATTTTTAGAAAAAGGCTAAGCAGCAGAGAGAGAGATACATATCAAATTAGTTGTCAGAATAGGACTAAATGTTGAGCAATCACTTTGGGTTCTGTGATTTAGTATCTGTGCTGCCTCACCACCTGGTGGTCTTTAACTGATAAGCTGGCTTTTGACATTGGCCTGCATGAGGACACCACAGGTAAGACTTGGGGATGGTGGGGAGCCTGGCTGGGGTTGGGTTGGATGATTGTGTGAGATGCCATGGAAGATGCATTAGACCAATGTGCTCGTAGGTAGGGTCAGGAGAAAGTGCTTTCTTCTTGCCATATTGATAGAGGGAGGAAGTCTGAATTTTTCCTAATGCAATCCCCATGTAATTAGTTGGATATTCAAGCTAGATTTCAAACTCTACTCTTTCATGAGTTTGGAGGGGAAAACTAGTACTTACTATTCAGCTTACTGGGTGTTAACTATCGTAGTGTACACTGGTTAGTTTATAAAATATCACCACATATCTAACATTTTAATCAGATTTTAAGTATGCACAGTAAGGTCCTCAATGTCAACCCTTAAACAAAAAGTAGAGAATGAAAACCTCCTTCATTTCTCTGACCATAGGCCATTGTGCTGAATTGAATATCTGTTAAGGAGATAGGCATTTCCATGTTTTTGAAACAAAATAGGTATATATTAACATACTTATACTTTTTGGAAAGTCAAAATAAGGGAACTCCTCTCAGTTCTCTGAGGAATTTAGACTTAATTGATAAACCTCTGTGCAGTATGGGTCTTTGTGTTTTTTTTTACAAAGAGGATGCATGGCTTTTGTAATTGAAAAGCCATGAGACCAAGTAGAAAAAAATAATTGAAGTAGCCCAATTTTGTTCCTTTCAGGAGAGGATTCAGTCCATCCTCTCACTCCTTCCAGAAATGCTTTCTGCTGGGTTGTGAGTGTAGCTCTATGGTGGAGCCCTTGCCCAGTGTGAAATGCCCTGGGCTTCACTCCCTGGTGCTGGAGAAATAAGTAAAGCAGAACAATAGCAAACATTACAACTGCATAAAAAAATTCAGTGAGAAATAATATGCCCACATGCCAAAAGATGAAACAAGATGCTTATCTTTTGCCACATGCAAATCACTTCAAAGTGAGTGGAAGACTTAAATGTGAGATCTATGGCTATAAACTTCCTAGAAAAAAAAAAACAGGAGAAAAAAATCCCTTCATTGTCTAGTCATTCTCATTAGTATTAGCAATGATTTCTTTCTCTTTTCTTTTTTTTTTGTTTTGTTTCGTTTTTTGTTACAACATTTATAGCACAGACAACAAAACAAGAATAGATAGTGGACAACATCTTCCCATACTGCAGAAGGGAACAAACAAAGTCAGGACAGAAAATAACCTGCAGTAGGGAGGAAATGCTTTCACACTGTGGATTTCCAAAATATATAAGAATGTCCTAGGGTTTAATAGCCAAAAAAGTTACCAATCCAATGAAATCATGGCTAAGGACTGGAAGAGACATTTCTGCAAAGAGACCTGTCTTTATTAACCTAAGCAACCTCCCTGGGAAAGGTATGGGTGTGAGCAGAGAAATGGTGCCCAGTGACTTTCCCCAGGAACCTGAGGTCTGATTCCCAGCTGGTTCGGACCTTGGTTACAATGATCAATTTAAGAATTGCCACAATGACAATAAATAGGTTACTTAAATTGAAATTCTTGGCCAAAAGGGAAGCATGCACTTTAAATTTTGGTATATGTTCTAAAACTTCTCTGACAATTTTGCATTGCAATTATCAGAGCATGACAATTCCATTTTCCAACCCTGTCAACATTAGATTTTTCTCATTCTTTTTATTCTTTTATTAGATAGGAACATACACATACTTTATATACTCTTTGTATAGCTATATTAATATGAAATGCCACCTTAAGTTTATAGTATGTCATATTTTATAAATGACCCACATTTGTCTTTTCCCATTTTTAATAGGTTGTTTGTTACTTTTTCTTGAATTATAGGAGCTCAGTGTATGATTAACCTCTGGTGAGTGAGCTGTGCAGACACCCACAGGAACATCACCAAAATACTGTTTTCAAGCAACTGTCAACAGTTTTGCCTCATGTATAGAGCTCTTTGCCAGCTTGGAAATTCTGGTTCTTCTTATAAGTTTCCAGAGTGATATCAAGTATTTAAGATAAGATATTCTGGTGAATATGGTTGATATTGTTGACAAATCAGAGAAGATAATTTCAATATTTCACAATCATGTTTTATTTTTACATGGACAACATTTGGCCCACCCAATTCAGGATTAGGTACTATAAATCTCTTGAATAATAAATAGAGTCAATCCATGAAGTCCTACTGAAAGGTAATGCAAATAAAATCAGGAATATGCATAAGCTAGATTCATCTATCTATCTATCTATCTATCTATCTATCTATCTATCTATGCTATTTGTTTCTTGTTGAGCTCCTGGGGACTTTCCTGGTGGAGGGATTGACTTGCACCTTATCTGAGCCCTGGAAGCCATGCAGGTTGGTAAAGAAGATCTGGGCTATTCCTGAGTTCCTGCAGGGGATCTCCTGGTGGCGGGATAGATCCAGGGCTATCCTGTGCAATGGGCTCCCATGCATGTCAGCAAGTCAGATCTTGGAGGAGCAAGAGCTCCAGTGGGGTTCTGCAGGTGGTGGGATAACCCTGGGCCTATCCTTAACTCTTGCTCCTGCACAGGTCGTTGAGGAGGACCTGGGCTGTGTCTGAGCTCCAGAACATGTCTTCCTGTTGGCAGAGGCGATCCTGGGTGGATGCTAAGCTCCAGCCAGTGTTTCCTGTGGGCGGGATGAACTTGGGCCTAACCTGTGCTGAGGCTCCCTTGCAAATCTGCATGGTCAATCTGGGCAGAGACTGAGCTCCTGCTGGGGTCTGCAGGTAGCGTGAAAGACCAGGGCTTACCCTGTGCTCCTGATCTGGGCCCCAGCCGGTGTCTGTCTGTGGCCAGAGGAGATCCTGGGCCATGCCTGAGATCTGGAGAGAGTTCCAGTGGGTGAAGGCATTCCTGAGCTCCAGCATGGTTGGCTGGTGGGTGCAGGTTGTCCAGACCAAACCTGAGCTCTGGTGGAGGTCTCACAGAGGTTTTATGGACCCGGGCTACCCTATCCCCTGGCTCTTGGGCATGTTGGCAATGTAGATCTAGGCAGAACCTTAGATCCAGCAGGGGTTAGTTGGTGGAGGAATGGACCCTGTGTTACCCTGGCCACCATCTCCTGTGCAGGACGGCAAGGCGGACCTGTGTGAGACCTATGGCTACAAATTTCCTGGAAAAAAACAGGAGGAAAAAAACCTTCATTGTCCTGTCATTCTCATTAGTCTTGATTTCTTTCTTTTTTCCTTCCTTCCTTTCTTCCTTCCTTCCTTCCTTCCTTCCTTCCTTCCATCTTTTCTCTCTTTCTCTTTCTTTCTCTCTCTTTCTTTCTATCTTTCTTGATACAACATCTATAGCACAGACAACAAAAGCAAGAATAGATAATGGACAACATCTGCCCATACTACAGAAGGGGACAAAAATCAGCACAGGAGACAACCTGTAGATGTGAGAAAACACTTGAATCTGAATTTCCAAAATATATAAGAATGTCCTAGAGTTTAATGGGAAAATGTTACCAATCCAGTGAAACTATGGCCCAAGAGCTGAGAGAGACATCTCTGGAAGGAGGGTTGTCTGTTTATGATTGTAAGCCACCCCCAGGAAAGGCATGGGTGTGAGCAATGCAATGGTGCCTAATGACTTTCCCCAGGGACCTGAGGTCTGATCCCTAGCCAATGGGGACCTTGATTACAATGATCAATTTCATGGTAAAATTTAAAAATTTGCCACAACAACTATACATAGGTTATTTGAGTTGGAATTCTTGGGTTAAAGGAAAGTGTGCACTTCAAATTTTGGTATATATTTTAAACTTCTCTGCAGAAGGGTTATGACAATTTTTCATTGCAATTATCAGAGCATGACAATTCCATTTTCCAACACTGTCAACATTAGGTTTTCTCATTCTCTTTATTCTTTTTATGTGATATGCACACACACAAATGTACTTTATATATTCTTTGGATTACCATATTGACATGAAATGCCATCTCAAGTGTATGGTATGTGATATTTTATAAACAGCCTACATTTGTCTTTTCCCGTTTTTATTAAGGTGTTTGTTTCTTTTTCTTGAATTTTACGAGCTCCATATATGATTAACCTCTAGTGAGCTGTTTGGAAACCCAAAGGAACATCATCAAAATACTGTTTTCTACCAACTGGGAACAATTTTGCCTCATGTAGAGAGCCCTTTGCCAGCTTGGGAATTCTGGTTTTATTTCCAAATTTCAGATGTGAAATCAAATTTTTCAGATGGAGTATTCTGGTGAATATGATTGATATCAGTGAAAGTCAGGGAAGAAATCTTCAATATTTTACAATCATGTTTAATTTTTACATGGATAACATTTAGGTCACCCAAATCAGGCTTAGGTAATATAAGTAAGTCTCTTGCAATGAAGAATAGAGTCAATCCATGAAGTCCTACTGAAAGTGAATGTGAATAAAATCAAGAATATGAATGAGCTAGTTTTCTTTCTTTTTCCTTCCTTCCTTTATTTATTTATTGTTTTGGCTATTTATTTATTCATCAGCTCCTGGGGGGTTTCCCCTGGTGGGATTGATCCATACCTAATTAGGGTTCTGGCAGCCATGCAGATCCATGAGGAGGATCTGGCCTTACCTGAGCTCCCCTGGGAGTCTGCTGATGGGTGCATATAGTCCTGGGCCCTGCCTGAGTTCTGGAAGTGTCTGCCAGTGGACTGAGATATCCTGGGATGAGCCTCAAATCTGGTGAGGGTCTTCTGGACTCAGGCCTACCCTAGGTAAGGACACCCATGCGGTTGCAATAGGCTGATCTGGACAGAGCCTGAGCTCCAGAACAGGTCATCCAGTGGCAGGATGTTCCTAGGCTTACCCTGAGCATGAGCTCAGGAGAGTTTGGCCAGGCAGATCAGATCTAGGCATAAGCTCCTGCAGTGTTTGGCTGGTGGGGGAATGGACCTGTGGCCATTCTGTGCCCAGGATTCCACTGCAGGTCGTCCTCACAGATCTGGGGTGATCCTGAGCTCCCAAAGATGTCTGGCAATGAGTGGAGGAAGTCCCGGGCTGAGCCTAAGAACCACGGATGTCAGGTGGTAGCAGGTAGAACCAGGGCTTTCACTGGGGCCTGGCTCCTGGGCAGAGCTTGAGGTCCAGGTGAGGTGTGCAGGTGGTGGGATGGAACCAGTCCTACACTTGCCAAGGTTCCTGTGCAGGTCAGTGAGGCAATCCTGAGCCAAGCCTAAGCTCCACCTGCTATCTAGCAGTGGAGAAATGATCTCAGTCCTACTACTGGACTCCCACAGGTGTACTAGGATAATCTGGCCTGAGCCCAAGCTCCAACAGTAGTCAGCAAGTGAGCAGAGGCAGTTCTGGCCCAGGCCTGAGTCTGGTGTGCATCTGACCATAGATAGAGGTGGTATTGGGCTGAGTCTAAGCTCCAGCGGGGATCAGACACTGGTGGGATGGCACTATGTCTATCCATGTGTGGGCTCCCAAGTAGGTGGACTAGGCTGATCGGAGAAGAACCAGAGTCCAGAAAGTGTCTGCCTTTGGGGTGAGGCTGTAGAGCTTGTGGCCTGAGCTCTACCAGGGGCCTACTTGTGGCAGTTGATCCCAGGCCTACCTTGGACCAGGCTCCCACACCGGTCAGCACTGCTGATCTGGGTGGGGTTGAACTTGGGTGACTGATTGTCAGTGGGTAGAGTCATTCATGAGCAGAGCCTGAGCTTTGGTGCCAGTCTCATGATGACTGGATCGACTTGGGCTACCCTGGGCTCTGGCTTTGTCTCCTGCCAGGACACTGAGTTGGATCTGGTTAGAGCTGGAGCTCTGGTGGGATTCTGCAGGTGGCGGGATGGAACTGGGCCTCCCCTTGCGCAGGATCCTGCGCAGGTCAGCAAGGCCAATCTTGGCCGTGTTTGAGCTCTGCCTGTGGGCAGAGACGGTCCTGTGTCTGGCCTTAGGGCTGCTTGGGGCCCGCTTGTGGCAGTTGGTCCAAGGCCTAACTTGGGGCAGGCTTGCTTGCCTGTCAGAGGGAGATCTGGACTGGGGCTGAACTTTGGTGACTGTCTGACAGTGGACAGTCATTTCTGGGAGGAGCCTGAGCTCAGGTACCAGTCTGAAGGTGACTTGATGGACTTGGGCTACCCTAGGCTCTGCCTCTGTCTCCTACCATGTTGTCGAGTTGGATCTGGGCAGAGCTGGAGCTCTGGTGGGGGTCTGCAGCTGTCAGGATGGAGCTCAGCCTCCCCTTGCCTGGGCTCTTGTGCAGGTCAGCAAGGAAAATATGGGCCATTTATGAGCAGCAGGGGACTGCATGAGGGTGGTGGTGGTCCTGGGCCAAGCCTGAGCTCCAGCAGGGCTCAGACAGTAGAGGAATGGAACATTCCTAACCTTTCCCTGGCTCTGCTGCAGATGCTCCAGCTAGACCTGGGCTGGGAATGAGCTCTGGAGAGTGTCTTGCCTGTGGGCAGAGTCGGTCCTGGGCCAAGCCTGAGCAGACGTGGAGGTCTGGTGGTGGCCATATGTTCCCAGTGTTACCCTGTGCCAGGGCTCCTGTGCACATCTGCAAGGGTTAACTGGTTGGATGCTGAGATACAGCAGGGTGTCAGCTGTTGGCAGGAGGGAACAGGATCTACCCTGTCGGGACTTCTCAGTGGATCAGCAAGGTGGATTGGGGCACAGATGAGCTCTGGCAGAGGTGGGCCTTTGGGCAGAGACTGTCTTGTTTCTGGCCTGAGCTCTGCTCAGAGCCTGCTTGTGGCAGTTGGGTCCAGGCCTACCTTGGGCCAGGTTCCTGCACCTGTCAGCAAGGCTGATCTGGGTGGCTGCCAAAATGACTTTTGGTAGGGTAGGCCTTTGGGCAGAGACTGCTAGTCTCATGGTTACTGGATTGCCTTGGGCTACCCTGGGCTAGGACTTCATCTCCTGCCATATCATGGAGTTGGATCTGGGTAGAGCTGGAGGTCTGGTGGGGTTTTGCATGTGGCGAGATGACATTGGGCCTATCTTTGCCTCTGCCTTCAAGCAGGTCAGCGGGGCCAATCTTGGCCGAATTTGATCTCCACTTGTTTGATCGGAGGTGGTCCCGTGTCTGGCCTGAGCTCTTCTTGGGGCCTGCTTATTTCAGCTGGTACCAGGTCTACCTTGGACTAGGCTCCCGTGCCTGTCAGTGAGGCTGATCTTGGTTGGGGCTGAAGTTCTGCAGCTGTCTGTCAGTGGGCAGAGTCGGTCCTGGGCAGAGCCTGAATTCCAATGCAAGCCTCTTGATGACTGGAAGGACAGGGCAACCCTGGACTCTGGTTTTGTCCTTCCAGGTCTTTGAGTTGGATCTGGGCAGAGCTGGAGCTCTGGTGGGGTTCTGCAGGTGGCGGGTTGCAACAGGGCCTCCCCTTGCCTGGGCTCCTGTGCAGGGTAGTGAGGCTGATCTGGGACTTGTATATGCTCTGGCAGGGTTCTGCCTGTGGCAGAGTCAGTCCTGTGCCGAGCCTGAGCTCTGGTGGTGGTGTGGCGTTGGACATATGCTCCCAGGGCTACCCTCTTCCCGGGCTCCTGTGCCCATCTACAAGGCTAATCTGGTGGGTGCCTGAGATACAGCAGGGGTCTGCTGGTGGTGGGATGGACCAGGGCCTATTCTGGGCTTCAGCTACCACTCAGGTCGTCGAGGCTGAAATGAGCCAGGATTGGCCACCAGCGAGTGTTTGTTGGTGGGCAGTCTGTCCTGGTCCAAACCTGAGCTCTGGAGGTAGCTGCTGGAGGGTGGAGGCAGTCCTGAGCAGAACCTGAACTTTGGTGCCAGTCTCAAGATGAGTGGATGGACTAGGGCTACCCTGGGCCCCGTCTCCTGCACAGGTCCTCACGGCGACTCTGGACTGGATCTGAGCTCCTGCAGTGGTCTGCTGGTGGGCAGAGGCAGTCATGGCCCAAGGCTCAGCTCTGGGGAGGGTCAGCCAGTGTTGGGATGGACCTGGACCTACCCTTTCCTGGGCTCCATGCAGGTTTGTGAGGCTGATCTGGGCAGAGCCTGAGCTCCAACAGGTGTCTGCCAGTGTGGGGACGTGGTCCTGGGCCAGACTTGAGCTCGGTGCAGGCCTCCCAGTTGAGGGATGGACACTGGCCTACCCTGTGTCTGGCCTCCTGCCCAGGTCAGCGGGGGCAGATCTGGACTGTACATGAGCTCTGGTTGGTGTCTGCAGGTGAGTAGAAGCATTCTGGGCTGGGCCTGAGCATCCCACTGCAGCTCCAGTGCATCTGGGAAGGGCCTGAGCTCCGGTGGGTATCTCTGGACCTTTATTTTATTCATTTGTTCATAGAAGGTACTGAGAGTCAAACCCAGTGCCCCACACGTGGGAGACAAAGGTTCTATCACTGAGTCACAACCCCAGCCCTATTTGCTTCTTGTTGACCTTTAATCATACCATCTTTTTGTTCTATATCATTTTTTTCATGCATGAATTTGAATTTTAATAGATAGCTATTATTTGATATCACCAGCAATGCTTCCCAAGCTGGCCCCAAACCAGACCTTGATCCTCAGCAGGATTACATCCCACACATCCACGTCGCCTCTGGCATAGGTGCAAAAGAGAGATAACTAAGACATGGTCCATGACTCTCAAGTTTGGGGAAAAATTGCTTTGAAGAGGTAAAGGGTAAGGCGACACTTGACAGAGATCTGCAGAATTCAGAGCAGGTATGTTTTTGAATAAGATTTATGTATTGATAGTTTGTTTATTTCCTTTTTGCTGACGTTGATTTATCTGTAATTTGTTTTTCATTTTTCTTTTTGGAACAGGGATCAAACCCATGGCTTTGGGAATGAGAGGCAAGCACTTTGCGGCTTTGCCATTGATCGCTTCCCAGGCCATTCATTCATTGTCAGCGTGGGAATTTGGGGCTGATTCTATGAATGAATCTACTATGAATATTAAAAAGAGACTGACCAATGGCATTAGTATGTGTCCAACCCAATTAGCATAAGTTTGGACCAATAGCATTGGTACTTTTTTCAAGTCCTAATTAGCATAAGTTTGGACCAATAGCATTCGACCAAGTGCTATATAAACCCCTAGGAGGCTGTTCTGAGGAAGAGAAGCTGCGGAGACCTTCTAGATTGCAGACGTCGAGCTTCGCCGGGAGCTTCGCCGGGAGCTTCGCAGGGAGTTTCGCCGGAGCTTCGCCGGGAGCTTCGCCGGGAGCTTCGCCGGAGTTTCGCTGCAGCTTCGCCGGAGTTTCGCCGGAGCTTCGCCGGAGCTTCGCCGGGAGCTTCGCCGGAGTTTCGCTGCAGCTTCGCCGGAGATTCGCTGCAGCTTCGCCGGAGTTTCGCTGCAGCTTCGCCGGAGCTTCGCCGGGAGTTTCGCCGGAGCTTCGCCGGGAGTTTCGCCGGAGCTTCGCCGGGAGTTTCGCCGGAGCTTCGCCGGAGCTTCGCCATAGTTCTGCCGGGAGTTCCGCCGGAGTTCCAGCCTGCTTTGTTTCCCGGAGATGGTTCCTCGACTTCGTAGAGACTGCCGAAAGAAGAAGAAATGGTTGAGGGTCTGCTGTGGCCCGCCATGAAGAGCTAGGACTCCTCTCTGCTGCAGAGGCCTCCCTGCACCTCGCGGGCAGCCCCCTACCTGCCAGCAGAAGCCATGGAGTTTCCTCTTTGAACTCCGCTTTCAAAGGTATTGTTATATTTTAGATAATTAGTCTAAATATTGAAATTTGTTAATTTTAATTTCTTCTAGTGAAAATTATGAGATTTATAAAGAATAGAAAATTATTTCCCACAGTTCTGGAGGTAAGAAGCCAGAAAAAGTCTGTCCCAATAGTTGTGTCGTCATTTGGCAGAAAAGTGGGAGAGACTATACCCACTCTTAAAAGCCCTTTTTCTTTCCATTCATTTGATATTGATTTGAGTGTTATTAAAATGTTTAAAGGAACCGAGGAAATGTTTCATTTTATTTTCACTTATTGGTTGTTTTAGTTATAAAATCCGTTTTTAAATTTTTTTTAAGTTGTTAATGGACTGTGTATTTTATTTTATTTATATGCGGTACTGAGAATTAAACCCAGTTCCTCAACATACTAGGCAAGTGCTCTACCACTGAGCCACAACCCTGGCATATAAAACTCATTTTGATAGTCCATATTTGTATAATTATACTTTATCTTTTTAGAGTTGCATTCTTAGGATGTACATGGCGGTGGGATTCACTGTGTTGTTTCCACGTCTATACATGGGAAAGCTGTGTCAGAGTCTTTCCAGTGTCTTTCCTTTGCTTATGTCCTTTCCTTTCCCGCCATTCCCCATCGTCTAATCTACTGTACTTCTGTTCCTATCACTGCTCCTGTTGTGAGTTAGCTTCCACATATCAGAAAAAAACCTTTGTCCTTTGTTTTTTGTAAACTGGTTTAGCTTCATTAGCATGATTGTCTCCAGGTGAATCCATTTATGGGCAGATACTATAGTCATATATTTTTCTGCAAATTGGTATGTTTTCTTTAATCAACTTTTAAAAAAAGTTGTTCTAGTTCTACATGACAATGGAATGCACTTTGACATATTATACGTAAATATAGTATGATTTCTCATGTTTCTGGTTGTGCAGGTTGTAGCATCATACTAGTCCTGTATTTGTATATGTACTTTGGATGATAATGTCTCATTCATTCTACTATCCATTCTACCCAATATACTCCTTCCCCTCTCTTCACTCCTCTATGCAATCTAAAGCAACTGTGTACTTTCCTACTCCCTCACCTTCTCATACACTGATTAGCATAAGCGTATCAGGGAAAACTTTCAACCTTTTGTTTTTCGGGATGGGCTTATCATTTAGCATGATAAGCTCCATGCATTTACCAGCAAATGTCATAATTTCATTCTTCTTTAAGGCTGAGTTGTATTCCATCATATATGTGTGTGTAAAATTGGTTTGTTTGTGTGTGTTTGTGTGTGTGTGTATACACAGACACACAAACACACATGTATATCTATACTCATACACACCACATTTTCTTTATTCATTTATCTGTTGAAAGGCACCTAGGTTAGTTCCATAGTTTAGCTGTTATGAGTTGAGCTGCTGTAAACATAAGGTGGCTGTGTCATTGTAATATGTTGATTTTTAAGTCATTTGTGTATAAAATGAGGAAAGGGATAGCTGTGTCAGATATTGGTTCCATTCCACGTTTTCTGAGGTATCTCCATACTACTTTCCATAATAGTTGCACCAATTTGCAGTCCCAGAAGCAATGTGTGCATGCACCCTTTTCCCCACATTCTCGCCAACATTTATTGTTACTTGATGATTGCATTCTGGATAATCATGTTTGTGACTGGGGTGAGATGAAATCTTTGAGTAGTTTTGATTTGCTTTCCTTTGATGGCTAAACGTTGAACATTTTTTTCATATATCTGTTGCTTCTTCTGTGAAGTGTCTGTTCAGTTCCTTAGCCCATTTATGGATTTGGTTATTTGTTTTTTTTTTTTTTTTGGTGTTAAGTTTTTTGAGTTCTGCATATATCCTAGGGATTAATGCTCTGAGGTGCATGTGGGGAAGATTTTTCTCCTATTCTGTAGGCTCTCTTTTCACATTATTGATTGTTTCCTTTGCTGAGAATGCTTTTTAGTTCGAATCTATCCTGTTTATTAATTCTTGAATTTACTTCTCAGTCAGGTCTTAGGCTGTCATAGTCGAGATGTGGGCCTACTTTCTCTTCTATTAGGCACAGGTTCTGTGTTCTAGTGCCTGAGTTTTGATCCATTTTCAATTGAGTTTTGTAAAGAGTGAGAGAGAGGGCTTTACTTTCTTTTTGTTTTATGCGGCTTTACAATTTTCCCTGCACCACTTGTTGAATAGACTTTTTTAAATTTAATGTATGTTTTTGGTGCCTTTGTCTAGTATGATATAACGGTATTTTGTGAGTTTGTCTCTGTGTCTTCTATTCTGTACCGTTCATTGGTCTCTGTGTTGTTTTGGTGCCAATGCCATGCTGTTTTTGTTACCGTGGCTCTGTAGTACAGTTTAAGCTATACCATTATGGTGTGTCTTAACTTCACTCTTCTTGCTAAGTATTGCTTTGGCTATTCTGAATCTCTTATTTTTCCACATGAATTTCATGGTTGCTTTTTCTAGTTCTGTGAAGAATTGTCTTTGGGATTTTAATATGAATTCCATTAAAATTTATGCCCAAGCACAAATTAGTTAAAAGTATGAAAAAGAATCCCAGAATCCCAGCTCACCATGGACCTGACAGCTATCTGGTCACTGGTGTCTGTTGAGCCAGCTACTATCTCCTGCACACTGGGTGGTGGCTAAGCTGAGGTTACTTGTTGCATTTCGGTGTTAATGGTGTCTTAAGAGTTGAGTCTACTCTGCATGTTGGTGCTGACGTCTAGATTCAGGCACACTTTTGCCACCACACAACCTGGGATACTTTTCTGGGTTTTTTAAACTTTTAATTGTGTCTGAAAATTTCTTTGGGTCCTTTAACCACTTTGCTTGATCAACGTCTGTGTGCTAGGCACTATACTAGGTGTGGAGTACAGAGTGAATAGGCCAAGTCCTTGCTTCCATGGCACTTAATGAAGTTTGTAGGATAATCATAGCATCTATATCTACCTGAATGTTACTGTGAAACTTAGAAGACGGTATGTCTGTTAATAACTGCAGTGCTGAGGACTGTAATATTGTTGAGGAAATTCACAGAAGATTTCATCAGGCACCACCTTGTTTTTGTCTGGGAAGTCAGCAATAGGAAGTTGTTACTTTCTCTGTAATAAAAACAGACATTTTTTTTTTATTAGTTACACATAACAGTACAATTCTCTTGACAATTCATACATTTGAATCAAATGGGGTATAATTTCTCCTTTTTCCTGATTGTACAGGTTGCAGACTCACATTGGTCATACAGTCACCTATATATACATACAGCAATAATAATGTCTATTTTATTCCACTCCCCTTCCTATCCCTCCTTTCCCCCCTCCCCTCCCCTCAAATCTCTCTACCCAATCTAATGTGACATACTTCTTTTTTTTTTCTCCTCACAACATCATACATGTATTCTGTATAACGATGAGGGTCTCCTTTCATCTTCCGTGCAATTTCCCTTCTCCCTCCTTTTCCCTCCCACCTCTCTTCCCTATTTAGTGGTAACCTTCTTCTCATGCTCTTCCTCCGTATCCCATTTTGAGTCACATCACTTATATCAGAGAAGACATTCAGCATTTGTTTTTTAGGGATTGTCTAACTTCAGTTAGCATAATCTGCTCTAATGCCAACTGTTTCCCTGTAAATGCCATGATCTTGTTATTTTTTAGTGCTGAGTAATCTTCCATTGTGTATAAATGCCACATTTTTTTATCCATTCATCTATTGAAGGGTATCTAGATTGGTTCCACAGTCTAGCTACTGTGAATTGTGCTGCTAAAAACATTGATGTGGCTGTGTCCCTGTAGTATTCTCTTTGTAGGTCTTTTGGGTATAGTCCGAGAAGGGGAATAGCTTGGTCAAATGGTGTTTCCCATTCCCAGCTTTCCAAGGAATCTCCATACTGCTTTCCAAATTGGCTGCAGCAATTTGCAGTCCCACCAGCAATGTACGAGTGTACCTTTTTCCTTACATTCTCACCAGCACTTATTGTTGTTTGACTTCATAATGGCTGCCATTCTTATTGGAATGAGATGGTATCTTAAAGTAGTTTTAATTTGCATCTCTCTGATTGCTAGAGATGGTGAGCATTTTTTCATGTATTTGTTGATTGATTGTATATCCTCTTCTCAAAAGTATCTGTTCAGGTCCTTGGCCCATTTGTTGATTGGGTTATTTATTTTTTTGTTTTAAATTTTTGAGTTCTTCATATACTCTAGACATTAGAGCTCTATCTGATGTGTGAGGGGGAAAAATTTGTTTCCAGGATATAGGCTCCCTAGTCTCCTCACATATTATTTCTCTTGCTGAGAAAAAAAAAAAAAAACTTTTTAGGTTGAATTCATCCCATTTGTTGATTCTTGTGCTTTAGGTGTCTTATTAAGGAATTTGGGGCCTGCCCCCACATGAGAAAAACAGACATTTAACACAGTTTATATCTAAAACCTGTGAACTTCAGGGATCCCTGTGGGTTGCCTGTCTCCAGGTCAGACACACAGTTCTGTGCTTAGTCAGAACAGGTTTGGAGACCCTTGAAGCCTCTCCTATAACCATGAGAGCCAGTGCTTCCTAGTCAGTGGCAAATCCTGAGTCTCCAGCTCACATAGATGACATATCCCTATGGTGCTGACTTCCCCCCAATCAGTTCATCTCCTGCCTTCACATACTCATTGGCTGTCATTTAGCTGGAAGGCCCTGTTCCGTAATGGGAATTTTCTAGACTTTGCCTTAATTGTTCAGAGCTCTTGGAGAGAGGCCTGGCCTTTCCTAATCCCCAGAACTCTTCTCTGTGTCCTCTTCACATGGTCCTGTTATTACTGGCTCTGAGTGTGCTTTTTGCAGATGGTGGTGTACTGCAAGCTCATACCACATTCATTTTGTGTCCTCTTCCTTATAGCACTTAGCAAGGTGCTGAGAGTTGGTCTGAAAAATGACCCAAAACTTCATAACCATACGGTTAGGAAAACCTAGGGGTTGGAGCCGATGATAGTCTGGAGAGAAACCAATTCCTCCTAGGGAAACACATGCACAATCAAACTTCATTTTAGTAAAATGACATCCTGCACACCAAAAGCAAGTAATTCTGGATGGATTTCAGAGAGTTAAAAAAATGAAAGGAAAACAGAAGTAGAACATAAGATTGAATAGTTTTTCAATTTCTGCTTGGGATGTGGTTCTCACTGTCAGATCACACTGTGCTCTAGCTGGGGATCATGAATATATCACATGAAGTGAGAGATGCAGAAACACATATCCAGTTACTTGTCTTGTTGAGAGACACAGCACATTTCCTTAGTCTTTTATGTGGGAAAAATTACACATTTCCTTTAAATATTGCTCCTAATGAATGTTGTGCTAGGGCTGTTCTGCCTCAGTCAATAAAGACCTGGGCTTTGTTCAGAGGGATCCAGATTTTTAGAAAAAGGCTAAGCAGCAGAGAGAGAGATACATATCAAATCAGTTGTCAGAACAGGACTCCACCATGACTGTAAATATTGAGCAATCACTTTTGGTTCTGTGTTCTTTGTATCTGTGCTGCCTCGCCACCTGGTGGTCTCTAACTGATAAGCTGGCTTTTGACATTGGCCTGCATGAGGACACCACAGGTGAGGACTTGGGGGATGGTGGAGAGCCTGGCTGGGGCTGGGTTGGACGATTGTGTGAGATGCCATGGAATATGCATTATACCAATGCCCTCGTGGGTAGAATCAGGAGAAAGTGCTTTCTTCTTGCCATATTGATAGAGGGAGGAAGTCTGAATTTTTCCTAATGGCAATCCCCAGGTAATTAGTTGGATAGTCAAGTTAGGTTTCAAACTCTACTCTTTCATGAGTTTGGAGGGGAAAACTAGTACTTACTATTCATCTCACTGGGTGTTAACTATCATATTGTGCACTGGTTAGTTTATAAAATATCACTGCATATCTCTCATTTTAATCAGATTTTAAGTATACACATGTAAGGTCCTCAATATCAACATACAAACAAAAAATAGAGAATGAGAACCTCCTTCATTTCTCTGACCATAGGCGATTGTGCTGAATTTAATATCTGTTAAGGAGATATGCATTTCCATGTTTTTGAAACAAAAATAGGTATATAAGAACTCTTCTCAGTTCTCTGAGGACTTTAGACGTAATTGATAAACCTCTGTGCAGTATGGATCTTTGTTTTTGTTTTTTTTTTTTACAAAGAATATGCATGGCTTTTGTAATTGAAAAGCCATGAGACCAAGTAGAAAAAAATAATTGAAGTAGCCCAATTTTGTTCCTTTCAGGAGAGGATTCAGTCCATCCTCTCACTCCTTCCAGAAATGCTTTCTGCTGGGTTGTGAGTGTAGCTCTACGGTGGAGCGTTTGCCCAGTGCAAAAGGCACTGGGGTTCAGTCCCTGGTGCTGCAGAAATAAGTAAAGCAGAACAGTAGCAAACAGGGCTGGATTTGTAGCTCTGTGGCAGAGCACTTGCCTAGCTCCTTTGAAGTACTGGGTTCAAATCTCAGAACCACATTTAAATAAATAAAATTAAGGCTCATTGGCAAATAAATAAATAAATAAAAACCAATAGCAAACGTTTTCTGGAATGCTGTTGCACAGTAAAGTGGTGAGTATTGATAACAGTTAGATATGGTATATTTCAACAAAGTGGAAGAAAAGAGCCCACATGTTTTCACCATATAAAAAGGGGAAATATTTAAGGAGGTAGGTGTCTTTAACCTGATTTAAACATTGTACCTTATTTGGTGTATCAAATCATCACATGGTACTCTCTAAATACATAGAATCTTTACATTTCATATATCAGTTATCTACCAAATTCAAATATTTTCCATATTCTCTGAAGTTTTGTAAACAAAACATGATTAGAAAGTTATTTATGAATAAATAACTTCTGAGAATCCTAGGCATTCTCATTTTTATTTCATTTTCCATAGGCTCAGTAATACTTCTGTATTTTCTCTAGGGTTTTGGTATTCTCATTTAATATATTTTGGCACACTGTTAAATGAAATTAAAGTCAAGGTTGCTCTTCAGCAGATATATAGGACAGGTTCTGGAAATTGTGTTCCTATGATAAAATGTTAGGATGACACAGTCAGTCCCTCTCCCTGCATCAGATCCCTTGTGATACTCTGCACCCCCATAGATCTACTTTTTCTGAATTACTGGATTATTTATTGTATTTATTATTTGTTGTCTGTTTCTCTTCATCAGAATGGCACCCACAAGGCAGGTGACTATTTTTCTTGTTTATTGATGTATCATAAGCTACTGTGAAGTAGTGGTTGGCAAATAGTGGTTACAGTATAAATGGTTGTGTGAGTGAATGCAAAACTAACTACAACTCTAAAATGTGGATCTGGTGAATAAAGATAAGGAATTCTGCCAGGTGACCTGCAAGTGAGAGAGATTGTGTAAGGAAAGCGTCATGAAGCACAGGCTACATATTGATGCTAAGGATGCTTCAGAAATATTATTGGATTACACTTCATTGACTCATGCAAAATTAACTTTAATTGAGTGCATACAGTATGTTACTTGGAGCTGGGAAAAACAAGACAACTGCCCCTGAAGCCAGGAGATTTTTCTACCTCAGGGCCAAGTCTTTTGGGATAAAGGTCAAGGCAAGGTGTAGATCCCCATCTGAGCTACTCTTTTCCTTGGCTCTGAATGTAGATTTAAATGCAGAAGTACATGGAAAAGTAAATCCCCTTTTCTTAACAAATAAGATAACTGGGAATCAGCAGTTTCTTAAGCAGAAACGATTTTGCTTTCCCTCTTTTCCCAAAGCAGCAGATTTCTGGTCTCACCAATCAACTAACCATGTGAGTTAGGGGAGGAGGCATCTGCATTTGTCACACATGCCAGGCAAGTACTGTGCCCCTGAGCTCCACCCCGGTGCCATCTTCTCTTTCTTTATGCTGCATTCAGTAGGCAGCAGCTGTGCTGCTTCTTACTTCCAGTGCATCCAGAACCTGGCCTCCACTCCATGCCTCCATTGCTCTGGCCTCCCTGGTCAAGCTGTGGCCTCTCCTGGTGGCTGGGATGACCCCAGTGGGCTCCTGGCTTCTCCACCTCTAGATTCCTATCTGTAGGAAAAGACCAGTGGAGGGTATACTTCCAATCCTTTCCTTTTTAAAGGAAGCACTGCCACTACTAAAGTTTGAATCTGGAATGATCCCCACAGGCCCAGGTGAGAAAGCTTTGATCACAGCCACAGGTGCTATTGGGAGGAAGTGGGATCTTTAAAGGGGGAGGCTAGTGGGGAGCTTCCTGTTAAGGGCCTCCTTTCAGGGGACTGAGGAACCCTGGTCTTAATTTCCCACTCTGTGCTTCCAGCCACCATTAAGTGAGTCACTCGCCACCATGCACTGCCAGGGTGATATGTGGTTTCACCCCAGGTCCAAGAACAACAGGGCAACCAACCATGGAGTGAAGCCTGCAACAGTCAGCCAGAATATACTTTTGTCTTTCTAAGCTGATCACCTCAGATATTTGACACAGTAATGGAAGGCAATGCAAGTACAAAGCAGGGGAGGGGACCGCAGAGAAAAAGGTGTAACTTAGTGCAAAATTATGTGGAACACCCTAGAACCAAGTCAAGAACAGCACCTTGTCAGCATCCCACATGGCTGCATCCTAGCCCTAGTCCCCCCTCCCTCCAGAAGTAACCATCCCCAGGGCACACAAGCTCAAGGGCTAAGACAGACACCCCATGCACCACTTGGTATGTCTTTGTGCAGTTCTTGGTTTGCAGGTTCCCCGCCCTGTGTGTCTTTTCCTTGGTCTCTTTGTTATAGTGGCAGGCCCTGGGACCCTTGGAGGTCCTCATCTCTGGATTTCGCTGATTCATATTTAGAATATTGTACACACCTTCCTTTCTTTCTTCCATATCTCTTGCAAAACGGCAGCTGGATGTAGAGACCTGTTGAGAGTAATCTGTGATGCTGAAAAAAGTTCTGAATTTTAAAGTAGATATTGGGACCTGAGGCAAATAACATTAGAAACAAGATCATGATGCTAATGTCCACCAGTTGAAGCTCACCAGGCTGTCACCTGTGGTCAGAGTCAGTTTACCTAGATTTCTGGTGGCTCCACAGCCACACAGAAGCATTTCAGAAAGAAACATGGAGCAGTGACCCTTAGAAGATTCTGTCTCCTATTCAATGACTCCAAGATGTGAGTCAGGACAGGGTCAAGAAGTGAGGCAGCTTGGTGATTGAGCATCTTGAATCACTTTTCTACTTTTGTCTCAGGGGTGGGAAGATTACTGGAGAGTCACAGTCCATGTTGGTAAAGAGGTTGCTCGCTAAATGGCCATTTCCCCTTGTTCTGGGCAAACCTGGGGTAGGTAATGCCTGGTAAGAAAAAGGTTGGCTCAGTAATTTCTGTTGTCTCAGAGTCAGTCTCCACATAGTTTTTGATATGACCACCATGTGGTCCTGAGCCTGAGGTTTTCGTTCTATTAGCAGTGCTTTTGTTGACTTGTGGAGATCATGGACGAGCCACCTATTATCAGGAAGGCCATTTCCCTTTCTCAGTTCCTTTCAGGGTTTAGATGAAAACAGCACTGACTTTATCAATGGCCATATTGCCGAAGGCCTTGAGTTTCAGTGAGAGGAGGTTTATACCTAGTAAGGTACATGGTATTTAGATAGGAGGTGTCTCCCAAAACTCATGTGTGAGATAATACAGAATTGTTCAGAGGTGAAATGATTATTTCCTGAGAGTTGTAACATAATTAAGGGATTAATCAATTTGGGTTAATAATTTGAAGGGGTCAATGGGTGATAATTATAGGTGAGTAGGATGTAAGCAGGTCATTGGGGGTGTACCTTTTTGTTTATATTTTGTCCCTGGCTAGCGAAGCTCCCTCTCTCCTTCTCTCTCCTTGTGGCCATGAGCTGAGAAGCATTCCTCCACCTTCTGATATGATGTTCTGCCTCGCCTCAGGACCAGAGTAATGGAGTCCGTCAGGCATGGACTGAAGCACTGAAACCGTGAGCTGGAATAAGCTTTTCCTCCTCTATGGAGTTTATTGGGTATTATGGTGATAGTGATGATAAGTCAACTAACAAGAGTGGTTAAAGATCCACCAGCACAATTGGGTGCTAGAGTGCTCATCTGAGCATCATGCTTGAGGATTCAGCATCTGTCATTATTTGGGGAGACCGATGATCTGAGGCAGGTCTAGGAAGATGCAGTTCCAGAGGTGCACCTGAGGGGAGGAAAGGACGAGGCTGCAGCCCAGGTAGGACACTGGCAAAAAGGGAGTGAGTGGGGAAGCCGAGGTCTGCCTCTGGACCGTGCCCACTTCTCTGCCTGCTGCATGGTTTTACTAGGCAAAATGGAAAGGAATGGTGAGCGGTCAAACCAGTCCTGTCTCTCCCAGTCACTTGATCAGAGTCCTCTGGGCTCCTTTTTGTGAGGGCTGCCCATGACCTCACTCTGGCCAATGGGGTCCTTGGAAAGGTTCTTATGTCTTGTCAAAGTAGGAGTGTAAAGAGGTTGCTTGCTAAATGGCCATTTCCCCTTGTTCTGGGCAAACCCGGGGTAGGTAATGCCTGATGTCATCCTTCCAGGTTTTGTTCTAAATTTCTCGGTATTCTCAGAGCTTACTTAGTTGTTAATGTGGTTCCTTGTAGCCCAAAGCATCCCCATCACAGTGCCAGAGACAAATGGACTTTCTGAGGTGGCAACACCCCTGGCCATGGAGTCTAAAGAGGTATGGGAAGCTGGAGGAGGAGCTGTACTGGGGGTGGGTAAAGGAAAAGAAAACTTTGTTAGAATCTTCTAGGGGGTATGTTGACAGTGAATGTCAAGTTCTGGGTCTTGGGACAGAGGCTACAGAATGTGAGGAAGCAGGCAGAACCCTGGCCCAAGGCTGTGGGTCATGTCACAAAAGAGGAATCCAGCAAGTTATCAGGGATCCTTGGTAAAGAAGGACTAATTGTTCTCCACGTTTTCAGATATTGCTGTTAGGCATTGGTGAGATCAGGGCCTGGCTGGGTTGCTGTACTTCCAAGCCTTGTGAGGAAAATAAACCACATCCCTTGTAACTATACAGCTACTGCCACTCCTCACAGGAGATTTTCTTTCTCCTCTTCTGTGCCTTTGTTTTCTACTTTTTTTTCTTTGCATTTTTCAATGTTCCAAGTGCAGCTGTCGCCATACTCTCTAAAAATCTGTGCAAGCAGGAGGAGGAGGGCATGGAGGTGTGGGGTGCAGGGCTATTACTGTGGATCAGGAAGCACCAGCCTCAGAGTTCGAGGGTGGGGAGGAGGCCTGGGAGGACCCCTGGTCTGCAAACCCCTCTCTATTTTAAAATATCCACCTCTTGTGACATTAAAGCAGGAATAGATATGGGGAAAGTGAGTCACAGAGTTGCCCCTTTTTCTAGAATCGGGGATGAATTTGGCATCGGGGCCAGATCTACTTGTTGGTCTTGCTCTCTTCCCTTCCCATCACTGAGAATTAGATGAATAATCAACAGAGGGCTTTCTTCATTAGACTTGCTGTTGATTCTGGAACAGGAGTGTTTTATGTTCACAATAGTGTGCTTCAGCTTGGTGTCCTGTCACATGGAGCCTGAGGCAGAAGTTCAAAGCCAGCTTCACACATGCAGACTTTGAAGGTAAAGCTGGAGCCAGGTGGAGTGCTGGTGTCTGATGGAAAAGCAGATCTAAAGAGGCAGATTTGTAGTTGTAGACGAAGTGGCCCAGAGTCACTTGGGCATAGAGGGGGGGTCTTATGGATAGTTGGAGGAAAATTAGGGATCCCAGTAGGTGGGCTAGGGAACTGGTACTCATGTTGGTGGAACCCTTACTTTTCTGTGTTTTATTAAAATTGTGTAATAGGACACACATCCAGAAAGAGCACATGCCTTTATGATCATTGACAGGCAGTTGAAATGAACACTCAGGTGCCACATTAGGATGCAGGGGCTCCTGGAATGCTTCTGTCCCCTTGCCCGACCACAGCTTCTAAAGTCATCTCTTGGTGATTCAGGCAGTGGCTTCCTGTGTTCCTCTGTTTCCACACTGCCCAATGCTGCTCACTAAAGTCACATCTGAGTTTCACCTGATTCAGACTTCATGTACATTCTTCCATGTCTGATTTTGCTGGATTAGGCTTCATCCTGTCAGTCATGGTGCATAGTGTGCCTTCAGGTGGGCATGCCCAGGTGTGTATCTGTGCTGCAAGAGGCTGCTTGGGTCATCTGCAGGCCCAGGGACTCTTCCCCATGCCATGGTACTGTAGTGGAGACCTTGAGCGTGTGTCCCATGACATTTCTGCTGAGCATATACCAAGAGTGCATTGCTGGGACCCGGAATCTCCATAACATCAATTCCATTAGACAAGTTGCTCTTCACAGGGTTGACAGCGCCCAGATGCTCCATGGACATGGTGGATTCCCGTCACTTATGTCCTCACCAAAGCTTGTCAGGAGCTTCTGTGCTCACTCAGGTCCCTCCACTAGGCCACAGGCTTCCTTGTATACATGGAGGCCAGGCCACAGGGTGAGCCTCTTCAGGCAGCAGTGGGGACAGTGTGTCCTGTCTACTCAGCAGGCCAGTCCTCAGAATGGCTTAGAAAAGCATCCCTGGATCTCCCATCTTGGCTGCCTCTCCTGCTAACTGTGTAATCATGGGTGATTTAACTAACCTCCCTATGCCTCCATGTCCTTGGGTGTGGAACATTGGTAAGAATATGTGCCTCCCTGGGCCATCTTGATTATTAACAAGTGAAGGCTGCAGAACAATTGGAAGGAGGCAAGTAAGCCATAGGGGATCCGTAACTGTGAGCCAGAACTGGAACCTTCCTAGGGAACAATGATGACTATGTTCTACAGATGGCTTAGAAGACAGAAATGGGGCTGGTACCACAACACTGATAGAGCTCTGTGTGTCTTAGCGTGTCACCTATCAGGGAGGGACGGGCATCAGCCTATCCAAGCTGAGTCCAGATGAAGGAGTTGGCTGTTTGAAGGACCTGTGTTCACCTGCTGTTCATCACAGTGACCAAAATGCCCCACAATAACAATTTACAGGAAGAAAACATTATTTAGACTCATGAATTCACAGGTCTCAGTCCATGGTTGACCCAACTCAAATGCTCTGGGCCTAAGAGTGAGGCAGAAGATTATGATTATACAGCAGGGTATACCAGAGGACATCTGTTCAGCTCATGGCAACTGGGAATCAGAGAGAGAGGGAGGAGGTTTGCGGACAAAATGTAATCCCCAAGGGCATGTCCCCAGAGGCCTACCTCCTCCAGCCATGCCCCACCTGGTTATGATTACCACCCAGTACAGTAGTCTTCAAATCCATCGAATGGATTAATCCATTGATTAGGGTCATGGTTCTTGTATTGTAATCATTTCAGCTCTGAACACTGCTACCTTGCCTATCAAGAGCTTTTAGGAGGATACTACACATCCAAACGATAACAGGGCTGGTCACTCTTTCAAGAGCAAGAGTGCTTCCTCTCCATGAGGTGTTCAGAGGACAACAACAAGCACCGGGCTGGGAAAGGAGCACACGGGCTTTCGGTCCACGCTCACAGGACCTTGTGACTAGTAGGTGGCCATAGTGACCAGGGCTAGTACTTCCTTTTGGCATAATGCACAGATGAAATTGCTTCAGGTTTTCAGGCAGCTGAGGATGTGATGGTACTGAAGACAAGTGGAGGGTTCCAGGACCCAGCAATGGGAAAGACCGTAGCCCATCCAGCACTGGTTCAGTTCAAATTCATTTTCAATCTTCTGATCACATCAGGTGGAAGTTTCAGTGTAGTCCTGGGAGTGCTGAACCACTAACATGTGTGTATTTTGTGGGGGGGGGGGGGAGGAGAAAACTGGCCTTGCCCAGAGCCACCAGAGCCCATGACTTTGCAGAATGTATCATTAGAGTTTGTCTTCATTGGCTAGGATTCTCTTCTCACTGACCAGCATCTGAGGGCTGTGGCTGGGTGTCATCCATGGGGCATGAGTCTCTGCAGCTACTCAAAGATTAAGTCCAATGGAGTCACATCAGCCTTTGAAAATTCTTAACGAGCCTGGTGAGCAAGGTCCTGCATACCTAACCCTGAGCAACTGACCCATTGATGCTCAGTTTTTGACAAAGGACACACATGCAAACTCAGGTGATGGTACATTTTTAAATACTTGCTTTCTTTCAATGTAGCCCACACATCATTAAATCCACCCTTGTAAAGCAATCCTCTCTCCCTCCTCAGGATATGCATCCTGTGCACAGCCCCAGAGTTCTTAGCCATCACCACCATCTAGTTTGATGACAAAGTCACTGATTTTCAAACTGTGTGGTTTGACCTCTGGTAAGGAGATGCACTTCCTAGTTCGGGGCCCTGGAGGAGGCTCTGAGCTTTATCCCACTACCTGCTTTTACTCTTCTCTGCCTTAAGAGTTGCTTTTGAATTGCTTTTATGCATCAGTGTTGTTTGTAAATTTTAGGTTTGAAAATCTATGGTTTGCAATTTTTCGGAAAAAGCTTAAAATGTTCTGGCTTAGGCAGTTCAATTGTTTTTGAAGTTGCTTTTAGTTTTAGCAGTCCCTGATTATCTGTACCCATTTTCTTACCTGCATAATAACATACATCCTGCCCTATAACCCCTCATACCATCTCTGAGATCTGTTATAATCCCACAATCCCAGGCCCAGGGCTGGGAAAATCAGAGGATTTCATGAATGTCTGTCAAATCAGTGAGTGAGCTCTGGGCTAACTGCTGCCAGTGTGCAAGAAAGGCAGGGGACAGAGAAAGATTTTCACTATGTTTTAATAGGTCATCAGTGATATTTCACTAACCATGTTGTATCCTACACTGACCCTTGCATCTTAGCAAACTTTCTTTTTCTTAAAAACAAAGAAGCAAACAAATACTGAAGGGGGCCCTCAGTGCTGGTGGTCATGATGATGAGAGACAAAAATGCTTTTTATGCCACAGGGTTATGAGCATGGCCAGCTGACTCCATTAGCTCCTCCTCTGATTTCCCAATGCCATTCTTTTCAAGTCTGTTCAGGCTTTTGCCACCCGCTCTGCACCCTTTTCATCAGTGGACCCTGCTCTTGCAATCTCACCTTTTCAGGCCTATGCCTCAGCCACTCGCCCTCCACTGTTGGCACTCTGAGATACTGTGCCAGAAGGTTCTTGTTCCGTGCTGTGACTCAGTTCTGGTCACATGTTGAACTTAAAATGCCATATCACCACTTCTCAGAGAAGAGGACCATTGTCTTAGGAGCCTTTTGGTTAGACATCTTTAATGATGAAGCACGTCCTGCAAATGCTGTTGTGGAGAGTGGGCTAGAGCCGAAAAGCTACTAACAGGTAGTGGAGGACAGTTGGTGAGGAGCAGAAAGTCCCATACTGATTCAGTCTCTCGTTTTCTACTGGTATGTTTCCTCTTTTCTAGAGAGATGCACACAGAGGCATAGTTGATTGTACTCGTCAAGTGGGTTTAGCATGTCCCCAGTGACTGCATTTCATGGCACTGAACAGGCTTGCCTCTTCTCCCCAGTGTTGAAATCATGGCAGAGGCCCTACATTGGGGGCCAAGAGACTGGGGTGGGATCCATGTGGTATCCGGTATCTGTCATCATTTGTAGCACTTATCTTCTTCCTGCAGAGATGGTAATAGCCAGCATTTGTGTCTCATTTAATCTATCTGGCCTCTCCATGTTGTGTGTGTCTCTCTGGATTGAAATGGAACTTTGTATTCTAGGACCCCTTATCTCTGAATCCCTACCTGTGTTTCACAGTTCAGGGCATGTATAATCTGCTCCATTTTCTATGCAAATTATACACCAAGCCTGGCTCTCGGCAAGCAGCTTCTGTATCCAACACAATGAATCAGTTCTGTTGTAACCAAGAAAATGCATGGAGTAATGTGTTTTTTTTTTTGGATTTGATTTGATGAAATATAACAGATCCAAACATCTCCTATTAATTGTAACTGTTGATTTTAAGGTACATCATATTTAGAAATTAAATGCAAAAAAAAACTTTATCTTGCAAAGATGGACATATTTCTTTTGAGTAGCTTGCCTTTTTTTCGTATACTTCTCTTAGGAGGTAAAAAAGCATTGCTCTAAAACACACATAATTGAGCTTTGCAATATGAGATTAGAAGAAACTAAATTTACATAGGTAATATGAGAACTTCTAGGGGAATTTTGTTGTTTAATAAGTTACATAATAGCACATTGTATTTGATAACTTAAGATTTTTTTAACTTGTCATTACACATTTGAGGAAGAAAAACACATACTAAGTTTAATTTTTTTGAGAGAGAGATAGAGAGAGAGAATTTTAATATTTTTTGTTTTTAGTTTTCGACAAACACAACATCTTTATTTGTATGTGGTGCTGTGGATGCAACCCAGGCCACACGCATGCCAGGTGAGCCAGCTACCACTTGAGCCACATCCCCAGCCCCTACGTTTAATTTTATCAAAACCAGGATCCATTTGTATTAAAATAAAACTACTATGAAAAAATTCAAGATATACATTCCAAAGTCAAAGTACCTTATGAATTGTTCCCTTTATTTAATCCCTTTAACAGTTGAATCTTCTGAAATGCAAAAAAAAAAAAAAAAGAAACAAAATAACAACAATTGTACAATATCAGGAAGGTAGCCCTTGCTTGTAATCCCAGTAGCTAGGGAGGTTGATACAGGAGGATTCTTAGTTCAAATCCAGTCTTAGCAGCAGGGAGGCACTAAGCAACTCAGTGAGACCTTGTCTCTGAATACAATACAAAATAGGGCTGGGATGTGGCTCAGAAGCTGAGTACCCCTGAGTTAAATCCCCAGTACAAAAATATTCTTTGCTAACTTGTATTTTTAAACATTAAGACTTCACTTTAAGAAAAGGAGCTTTGATTTGTGTTTAGGAAGTTTGTGAATGTAGCATGGGTGTGTGCATGTGAAGGAGGAGGAGCCAAGATGCAAGAGCAAATTATGACAGGGATGTTACATACATCATTATAAGAGCTGCACACAACTATGAACATTTCTAAAGCCTTTCCTCATTAAAATACATCAAAATGGATGAATCTGTCTCCTTGGATCTTTTGGAGTGTCCTGGGTGCTTCTGCAAAAGTCTTGTCTTGCCAGCATAGGTTTTGCAAAGCATGTTTGCTGGGATCATAAGTTCCCTCAGTTGTTCCAAGTGGAGGACTCTTGTTGGCTCCCATGATGAGCTTCCAGGTAACATCCTGCTGGTCAGGCTTCTGGATGGCATCAATCATAGGCCTTGGAAACCTAGCCAGTGGAAGCAGTGGAACCAATTGAACAAATGCATTAAGGATTCAGGGCAGCACTATGGCTAATTGTAGTGCAAAAGATCTGTAGAGCTCCCAGTGTGGATGGCAGACTTGGGTGCAAGGCTGGAGGCCCCAGTGAGGGGTATTGCTGAGGGCCATTACCAAGTAGGAATGACGCATAGAAATTTCCTTGCCAGCGTACCCCATGTTAAATTTGCTGTGACCTTGCATGTGTGTTTGAGAAAGGTGACCCTGCTCCACGACCAGGGTGGATCCAGGATTAGGGTGTATCTTGCAGTTTGAGGAAGTATAGTATCCCAGTCCTTGGGTTTAGGGCGTTCCCAGTTTCAGACCTTGGATTTTAGGGAAGTTCGATGTTGAGGATTATTGCTGCTAAACCTTGTTCTTGTTTTCCTGATCTTTTTTCTTTCTTAACACCTTGTCTAGCCCTAGTAGTGGGCGCGTTAGAATTGATGTTATTTGTTAACATCAAACCTAGTTGATCCAGGACATCTTGTCCCCATAAATTAATAGGAAGGTGATCCAAAACATATGGCTGTATAGTTCCTTCACATCCTTCAGGATCCTTCCAATCTAATACCATAGAACTTCTATGGGGATTAGTCGCCACTCCTAGGCCTCAAAGCGTTTGAGTGGCTTGTTGTAATGGCCAATGTTTTGGCCATTCTCGACGAGATATGATGCTAAGGTCAGCACCTGTGTCCAGTAGCCCATTAAACTCGTGACCTTGAATATTTAGTTTTAGCATCGGGCGAGAATCTAAATTTAAAGACAACATAGCCCAATCCACACCTGTGGAGCCTAATCCCTTAGAACCTCTTTCTACATTATGACTAGAGAACTTATTATGTAGGCTGGGTATTATTATTAACAACTGTGCTATTGTATCTCCAGGTGAAGTTACTGATACACCTCCTGGAGAACTAGCTATAATTTTTATTTCACCTACATAATCGGGATCAATTACCCCAGGACTTATCTAATAAGTCCTTTTAATGTAGATGAACTACGTCCCAATAATAAGCCTACTGTTCCTTGGGGAAGAGGTCCTTTTACTCCTGTAGGAATGATTTGAACTCCCATCTCTGGAGTTAATACTGCTCTGGCAGAGGCGCAGATGTCCAACCCTGCGCTCCATCGGGTTTGTCTGATGAGGGATTTAATGGACAATGTGTCCTGGGCACCACACTGATGGTGTTGCTGGGTTCCTCCACTGCCCCGTATATTTGTGGTTGTGGGCCCCGGAGCATTGGGCCCCCCAGTCCGTTTTTTGGCAATGAAGCCTGATGCCTTTCTCCACGATATCGTGGGTAAATACCTGATCCTTGTCCGTTTTTTGATAACGGAGTACCTCCTATGGTGGTTTGAGAACGGCATTCATTAGCCCAATGTCTCCCTCTACGGCATCGTGGGCACGTGATTTAAATGGTTTAATTTAATTTAGGTAAACAGCTGTTAAGGATTGTTTTTTAAGGAGGTTAACAGATCTGTTTGTTTACTTTCACCTTTCCTTTTCATTATATTTAATAATTCTGTTCAGGATAACGTCTCTTTAGCATCATTGCCAGAATTCCCATCTCCATCCCAGTGCCGGTGAAGACTAAGATAAAAACCAAACTACAGCTTCTATGATAGCCATCACAGTAACTGTATAAACTGATGCATCAATGAATATAACTCAACAAGTAATGCTCAATCAAGGACTTGATTTACTTTGGGAGGAAATGGACATATTGATAGACTCCTCCGATTTGAACTGCCTGCAGAACTTGCCTGGACTATATATCAGTTGCATGCATTGTGAAATATCGTCTGGTGCAGCGAATTGTGGTACTGCTGGCATATCTTTGCTGATGGTGTCACCAGTGATGCAGTTTCCTTGCCAGCGCACCCCATGTTCATTGTGGTAATGCTGGCATATCTTTGCTGATGGTGTCACCAGTGACGCAATTTTTCCAAAGGAGCCGTCAATTGGCTTGGCGTCGTGGCATTTCTGTATCTTCCTCCCTTCTACTAGTGATGGTCTAAAATTTGGGGGCCAGCAGAGGTAAGGCAAAGAACCTCACCCCCCCACTGGCACCAAGGCTAAATTTGGGGGCCAACAGAGGTGAGGCAAGAACCTCACCCCCCACTGGTGCATAGGCCTATCCACAAGCATGGCTGAATGCTGGACCGGTAGTCAGTGACGGGTTGATCTGATTGCAGTGGATTCAACCTAAGACAGGAGGCTGACGCCTAAAGGTCAGTTTTCCCATGACGGGTAAGAACCATATGTTGAATTGGACAACCTACCAGGCACGGTCCTTAAGCCACATTGCTTGTTGTTTAATCAATCAGAAGGGGGGAGATGCTGAGGGCCATTACCAAGTAGGAATGACGCATCGAAATTTCCTTGCCAGCGTACCCCATGTTAAATTTGCTGTGACCTTGCATGTGTGTTTGAGAAAGGTGACCCTGCTCCACGACCAGGGTGGATCCAGGATTAGGGTGTATCTTGCAGTTTGAGGAAGTATAGTATCCCGGTCCTTGGGTTTAGGGCGTTCCCAGTTTCAGACCTTGGATTTTAGGGAAGTTCGATGTTGAGGATTATTGCTGCTGGAATTAGGGCGTTCCTGCTACCTGAGCTCCCGTTGAGTTCTCGTGAGATTCAGAGAGCATTTTGGGAAGAAAGCCTCGTGGAATAGGTGAACTGGGTGGCAGCAGAACTGGGATTGCCCGAGAATGTGTGTGGAGGCCGGTGTGAGTTCGGGAATAAAGATTTGCTGTTTGAATCTACAAAGCTGTGTGGTGGCTCGTGATTCTGTGCTAGCCAAGACATTGGCAGGGTATACCTGTTACCATGTCCTAACACATTACAAAATTATGAAAAGGAGCCTGGAGACTTTAAATTCAGCAAATGTGACATCATCATTTTTTGATGACATGTTGTTGAAAACTGGTTCCACAGGGTAAGTCAGTGGGATCCATAGCTTTTTCCCAACCAACTCAGTGCAGATTATTAAACCACTGCCTCGGCCCCCACCTCAGTACAAAGCACTATATGACTTTGAAGTGAAAGACAAAAAAGCAGCAGATAATGACACTGGGCTGCTTGGGTGTGGGGTCACAATGAACATGGCAGTACTCACATGAATCTGAGAAGGGCCACTGAAGGAAGGCTCTGAAAGTTCTCTGAACCTTGTGGCAGCTGAGGGTTGGTGGAGCTGAGGAGGATAGGAGTGCTGATCTCCATGGAGTGGCAGTTGTGGGACGCATGAAAGGACTTGTTTGCTATGGTGAGGGAAATGAAGGAGTGGGGATTTTTGGTGTCAGGAGTGCTTTGGGGCAGTGCTGCTCTGGGCTGCTGCTGAGGTACATGTTTTAGCATCAACTCCTGGCATGGGAGGCTCATCCCATTCTGTCAGCTGCTTAGCATCCAAGTTAAACTCAATGTAGGAAATTAGAAATATTCCTATTTATTCTGCCAACATTCCTTCAGCACAGCTTACATCCACTCTTTGGATCACAGTCAGAACATCATCCTCTGACTGTTCCTGTTTTGACCAATTGTTTTGTGCATGGGTCTTTCTTATTGAAATCATGGTGATATGGCTTTAGTGAATTGTACATTTGCAAATAGCTTATCATTTTCTTTTGAAGATTAAGACTTTTATTTCTGTCTACAAATTCAGATATTTTTCATCCGATATATGATGATTTTAATTATTTTCCATGTGACAAGCTCTTACTGAGTGGGTAGTGCCCATTTTTAACCAATGCATCCAGTTTCATGTTAAGCAGAAGGATAAATGGTCATCTTTTTGGGTCTTCTCTATAATTTTCAGGGACATTCTAAGTGCTACACTGTTGTGTAGTTTAATAAACTTGAGTATTTCCAGGAATAGAACCAACATTTTTCTTTTTCATTAATGATCTCTGTATAGCTTTTTTTATTGTTGAATTGTTATCCTAGTTGGGATGAGTAAATAGATTAGTAATACATGGTTCCAAAAAAATGAATGGTTAATTATGTTGTAACATATAGTTTTGCACCATCCATGAGGAAATACTATATCTCTATAGTTTAAAAAAAAGTTAGTGTCACAGCTTAGAACTTTAATCAGGCTGTGTATGAATTCTAAATTAAATTTTAACATACATAATTCGGTGAAAATCTCCTCTGGGGAAGAGACACATTTCTTGGAGTTAGATTTTACTTTCAGCTGCTGGTATTTTTTAGGTAGAAGACACTGTCAAATAGCTCAAGGGAAAAGTGTCTAAAATGTTAGGGGGGAGAAAGTTTCTTACTTAAGAAGCAGTTTTGATGATACCTAGGAGTGATATTCAAATTTTTTACAACTGCCTTGGCATAAGTACCAGTCAGTCGGAGTAAAGGCATAGTGCCGCGGGTTGTGGTGGTCTGAGTTATTTGTGGGGCTCCTGGAGGACCCCCTGGTGTGGTCCAGTAATGTTTACCAAGAGGGATATTTTTTTCCCACTGTAACAATAATTTTAGTTATGAGAGTGTTTACTGGTTGTATTTGATCCATGGATTCTGCTGGAACTCATAAGAATCATCTTCCGGACTCCCTGGATGCCCATAGCATCTCTCCTTGAGTTTTTTGATGTCTCCTTCAAACTCTTATGGTACTATGATGGTGAATCCTTTTGTCAAGCAAATTCACATGTCTTAGTAAATTTTGCACAGTAGATTCTCTGGAATGAAGATTCCATTTCCTAGGGTAACTTGTCAGAAAGGAAACATTAATCTTTTCATTTGGTGGTGGTGGTGGGGTACCAGGGATTTAACTCAAGGGTACTTGAACACTGAGCCACATCCTCAGCCTTAGTTTGTATTTTATTTAGCAACAGGGTCGCCCTGAGTTGCTAAGCACCTTGCTTTAACTGAAGCTGTCTTTGAACTCATGATCCTACTTTTTCAGCCTCCTGAGCAACTGGAATTAACAGGCATGCACAACCATTCCCAGTTAACTATTTTCTAATTATAGGGTGCTACTGATTCCCTACAACAGAATGTTGCATCTTACAAAGAAAAGCATTTTGTACTAGAATTTTGGTAAGAAATGTTATTACAAGTTTTGGGAGAGTGTACAAATAGCTGTTCCTGAACTCTGGAAATGTTCAGGAAGCACATGGGGTACTGCATCTGTCCTCATCATCTCTGGTGATCTGAGGAATGATGATGTGAATGGTGCAAAACTTTCTCACATTTAAATAAGTTGTAAGACCTGGTGCTCATGTCACAGAGTGGAAAGTCAAAGGTAATTGACTAAGACTTAACTTTTTTGACTGGGTGTGGTTTGGTATCTTATTAGTATTTGATATGCTATTATAGTTTCTATACCATTTGAAAATCCTAGAATCCTTCAAAGTAAAATGATTTTCAAGAATCTTCACTTTTTTTCCCTTCTACAAAGAAATAGGAAAAGGAGAGTAGAAAGGAATGAAACAGCATTTGATATCTGTTCTGTTTGTCCTTTTAATGATGGGAATAACTCTTTTATAGTGAATATGATGATGATGATGATGATATTGTTATTGACCTCCATGGTCAGATGAGGAAAAGGCTCAGGAAGTTCACTTGAATGCAGGTACCTTGATGCAGACGCTGTAAATGCAAGCAAGCTACTCTCATTTAGTGAGTTTTACATACAAACAGAAACAGCTCTGGCAAATAAAGAGGAACTTCAGCCTGTTTTTTGTGTGTTTAAGTTGATGGCTAACTGGTTCTATTTTCTATGTTACTGGAGACAATTAGTTTGAGTCCCAGAGTTGTTGCTTTTTAGTTGTGTGCCTTGACCAGTAATCTCTGAAACTTACTAGGATTTCTGTTGCTATAATTGAATATCACCCTTGGTAAACTATAGAGAGAAGACATTTTATTTAGCATACAGAGAGGCCTTACAGGGTCACGAGGTGACATAGGACAGCAATACGTGGTGTTGCAGCTTAATGGATCTGGAAGAGCCTGTGGTCTTTTTGTTTTTTTTTTTTTTTTTTTTGAGACAGGGTCTCCCTATATTGCTGAGGCTGGCCTTGAACTTGTGATATTCCTGCCTTAGCCTCTTAAATGGCTACTAGGATTACAGGTGTGTGACACCATGCCCAATTGATAATTTGATTCTGATACACGTATGTATATTGTGAAATATTCACCACAAACTAATTAACATATTTATAACCTCACATAATTACAAATTTGTTAAAATGTTTCTAAACTTTCATACCCTTTGGAACTGGACAAGAGTTTTAGTTTTCATTGATAAAACTCTGGCTTTAGAAATAGAATTGGTCTAATCATACATGGTGGCATAATGCCTTTGAACTTTAGAAACATTTAGGAAACGAAAGACTACTAGTGAATGCTTCCCTTCAAACATTAGATTTGGCTGATCAAAAACTCAAGCATAACTAGGAACAAAAATATATTAGATGTCTTTTATCTACATCAAGCAATGAACTCTATCTTAACAACAACATAATTCATCTAGGGAAGCAAATTTGGGTAGAAGTTATGGAGTGTTCTCGGGATTTCTGGGGATCTAGGAAGGGTGATCTTTCATTTCAGATTTTCTAATACAATAATCATGTTTCAATAGTCCATCTTTTGTTTACTGCTTTATTTGATGCCATCAAATCTAATTCCCAGCGTGATTTTTTTTTTAAGTTTTCATACATGTACTTTGGATAATGAGGCCTATCACATTCCACCTTCCTTGTTAATCCCCTTCCCCCTCCCTTTCCCTCCTACCCCTCTGCCCTATCTAGAATTCATCTAATCTTCCCATGTTCCCCCTCCCTACCACACTACATGTCAGCCTCCTTATATCAGAGAATACATTTGGCATTTGGCTTTGGGGGATTGGCTAACTTCACTTAGCATTGTCTTGTCCAATGCTATCCATTGACCTGCAAATACCATGAATTTATTCTCCTTTATTGCTGAGTAAAACTCCATTGTGTATGTTTGCCACATTTGTTTTTCATCCATTATCCACTGAAGGGCATCTAGGTTGGCTCCACAGTTTAGCTATTGTGAATTGTGCTGCTATAAACATTGATGTGGCTGTGTCCCTGAAGTATGCTGTTTTTAAGTCTTTGGGTATAGACTAAGGAGAGGGATAGCTGGGTCAAATGGTGGTTCCATTCCCCGATTTCCTAGGAATCTCCATACTGCTTTCCATATTGGATGCACCAATTTGAAGTCCCACAAGCAATGTATGAGTGTGCCTTTTTCCCCACATCCTCACAAAACTTATTGTTGTTTGTCTTCATAATAGCTGCCATTCTGACTGAACTGAGATGGTATCTCAGAGTAGTTTTCATTTGCTAGAGATGGTGAAAATTATTTCATATATTTGGTGACTGATGGATTATCCTCTTCTGAGAAGTGTCTGTTCATGTCCTTGACCCATTTGCTCATTGGGATATTTGTGTTATTTTGGTGCTTAGTTTTTTGAGTTCTTTATATACCCCAGGGATTTTAATGCTCTATCTATCTCTATGTGTGAGGGGTAAGAATTTGCTCCCAGGATGTAGGCTCTCAATTCACCTCACATATTGTCTCTTTTGCTGAGAAGAAACTTTTTAGTTTGAGTCCATCCGATTTATTGATTCTTGATTTTAATTCTTGTGCTATGGGACTCTTATTAAGGAAGTTGGGGCCTAATCCCACATGATGGAGACGAGAGCCTAATTTTCTTCTGTTATGAGCAGGGTCTCTGGTTGTATTCCTAATTCCTTGATCCATTTTGAGTTGAGTTTTGTGCATGGTGACAGATAGGGGTTTAATTTCGTTTTGTTGCATATGGATTTCCAGTTTTCCCAACACCATTGGTTGAAGAGGCTATCTTTTGTCCAATGCATATTTTTGGTGCCTTTGTCTAGTATAATTATAATTTGTGCATTGGTCTCTGTGTCCTATATTCTGTACCACTGGTCTACCAGTCTGTTTTGGTGCCAATACCATGCTGTTTTTGTTACTATTGCTCTGTAGAATAGTTTAAGTTCTGGCATAGTGATGCCACCTGCTTCCCTCTTCCTGCTAAGAATTCCTTTATCTTTTCTGGGTCTCTTATTTATTCCTTTATCTTTTCTGGGTCTCTTATTTTTCCTGATCAATTTCATGATTGCTTTTACTATTTTCTGTGAGGAATGCCATTGGGATTTTGATCAGAATTGCATTAAATCTGAATAGTGCATTTGGAAGTGTGCTCATTTTGATAATATTAATTCTGCCTATCCAAGAGCAAGGTAGATCTTTCCATCTTCTAAGGTCTTCTTTGATTTCTTTGTTTAGGGTTCTGTAGTTTTCATTGTACAGATGTTTCACCTCTTTCATTAAGTTGATTACCAAGTATCGTATTTTTTTTTTTTGAGGTTACTGTAAATGGTAGTTTTCCTCATTTCCTTCTCAGAGGATTCATCACTGATACACAGAAATGCCTTTGATTTTTGGGTGTTGATTTTATAACCTGCTACTTTTCTGAATTTGTTTATTAGTTCTAGAAGTAGTCTGGTGGAGCATTTTGGGTCTTCTAGGTATAGAATTATACTGTCAGCAAATAGTGCTAACTTAAGTTCTTCTTTTCCTACGTGTATCTCTGTAATTTATTTTGTCTGTCTAATTGCTCTGGCCAGTGTTTCAAGGACTACATTGAATAGAAGTGGTAAAAGAGGGCATCCCTGACTTGTTTCAGTTTTTAAAGGAAATGCCTTCAATTTTTCTCCATTTAGAATGATGTTGGCCTGGGGCTTAGTATAGATAGCCTTTAGGATGTTGACATATGTTCCTCTTATCCCTAGTTTTTCTACTGTTTTGAACATCAAGGAGTGCTGTATTTTGACAAATGCTTTTTCATAAGATTCTAATCTTTGAGTCTATTGATGTGATGAATTACGTTTATTGATTTCCAGATGTTGAACCAACATTGCATACCTGGGACGAATCCCACTTGATCATGGTACAGGATTTTTTGATATGTTTTTGTATTTGATTTACCAGAATTTTGCATCTATATTTATCAGAGATATTGATCTAAAGTTTTCTTTCTCTGTTGTGTCTTTGCCTGGTTTTGGAAACAGGGTAATATTGGCCTAATAGAATGAGTTTGGAAGTGCTGCCTCTCCCATTCCAAAAGGGAGAAATTGGTACATAGAAAGAAGAGATGGGACCAAATCAAGACTAAAACCCAGGTGTTCCTTCTTACTCTCTGCTTTGTGGCTGTCATGAGGTAAGCAGCTGCCTTTCAAACTGTCCTTGTATCCTACTGTTCTGCTTCACCTCTGGCCCAGGGCCATGGAGCTGGCTGCCTGTGAACTGACACCTCTGAGACATGAAACGTTCTGCATCACCTTGGCCTCAGAGCAATGCAGTCAGCCAAACATGGACCGAGATCTCTGGAAAATGCAACGCTAGGCAACAGGAAGAACACTGCACACTTCCAATGTGGTGTAGAGAGAAGGATGTGTTTATGCTTTGGTCAGGATGAGAGGGAACTCTTCCCAAACAAAACACACATATTTTACCTGAAATAATACCAGAGTGAGGCACCATTACTGGCTCAAGGATCCTGTGGGACAGTTCCAGAGACCACTGTAATCGTTTTCTAAATTGATAGTATGGTGGGAAGTATGGAGGAAACATTGACGAGAGCTATTTGGGGGAACTGATGGTGGTTTCTCTGTGGATGGCTACAGTCATGTCCAGTAGAACCGTGGAGATATTTTTGGAGCCAAGTGGAATGACTGCCTAAGTAACCCAGAGGAAAGCAGCCTCAGAATGACCCTCTGGAGGGGGAGAATAACTGTGTGGTGGGTGCGGGAGAAGAAGCAGTGCAGAGTCAGGAGGAGCCTGAGCTCAGACCAATTGGGGGCTGGGGTCTCTTCACCCTGGAGCCTTCCTTTGACCAACCGTCTTGGCTCAAGTCCTTTCTGCGTCAAGCGTTCCATCCACACGTCACAAAGGCTAAACTCCAGTTCAGCCTTTGGTCAAAGGAGGAGCTGGCTTCTCAGCCAAGCTGCTCTGTGCTGACTAGCATTGGACTAGTGTGGAGTTCTGCCTAGTGACGAGCCCCAGTGCCCTCCATGGGCAGCCTTTTGACCAAGTGCGGTCGCAGGCTGCGCCGCCACAGGGCCCTCTTGGCCCAGCAAACTCCCCTCCGCCTCGCCCGGGAGGCTCCCTCTCCTCACAGGGACCACCCCACTGCACCTACCTCTCCCCTCAGCCCTGCCAGCAGGCGTTTCCTCCAGGATCCCCGACCTTGGGGGCCTCCTGCTGCTTGCCGGGACAGAGGCCCGCTCCTCTGTCGGGGGATCCTGCTGCCCGCGTCCTGGGGGTCCTTGCGCAAAGAGCCAGTGCTATCCCGGAACAACTCGCGGATGTTTGGACCCTCAAGAGCAGTAAGGATCCCTCCTCCTGCCTTCAGTTCCTCAGCTCATCCACCAAGCTGAGGGGCCCATGATACCTGCTCCCTGCCCTGTTGGTGCTTCTAAGGAAGCTGAGCTCAGGGCCCAGGAACAGCTTGAAGAAGGCAAGATCTACCAGGAGGAGGAGGAGGAGGGGGAGGAGGAGAAGCTGAAGGAGGAGAAAGAAGAGAAGCTGGAGGAGGAGAAGGAAAGTGGCAAGATAAAGTACATGTGGAAAAATGTGAAAAGTCTGTGACTCCTCCTAGAAATTCCAAATAACTCTCATGGAGAGACAGGAAATAAAGTTTGTCCAGGAAGTTTCAGTGGTCTTCCCTCCCCCACTAGGAAGAATAGTTTGGCATGCTTTGCTGAGGGCCATTGCCAAGTAGAAATGACGCATCATCCTTGCCAGCGTACCCCATAATTTCGCTGTTGACATTGCATGTAAGGTGACCTTGCTCAAGGACCAAGGCGGATACGAGTTTAGAGCTGATCAGGTTTGAGGAAGTATCCCGCTCCTTGAGTTTAAGGCGTTCCCGGTTTAAGACAATAGGGGTTTTAGGGAAGTCGGAGGTTGAAGATTATTGCTGCTGGGATTAGGGCGGTCTTGCTGCCTGAGCTCCCGATGAGTTCTCCTGAGATTCAAATGGGATTTTGGAGAAGAGCCTCGTGGAGTAGGTGAATTGGGCGGCAGCAGAACTGGGATTTCCCCAGAACGTGTGTAGAGGCTGGTGTCAGTTCAGGAATACAGAATTGCTGTTTGAATCTACAAAGCTGTGTGGTGGCTCGTGATTCTTGTGCCCAGCCAAGACTGCGGCATTTGGTGGTCCGTAGGCGGAACGTCTGAAACTTGGAGGTAAGTGAAATTCCTCGCCCCTGAGGGAAGGCGAGAGAATGGGTGACCATTTCAAAAAACAATGTGTTCTTGTTTTGATTTCTTTCGTTTTTGTTTCAAGCTGCCTGTCCCTTGGGAAAAATGGTTGGCTCAAGGTTTGAAGCTAGTCAGCCCGGAGAAAGAGAAAATTGATACAGCGAATTTTTATTCCGTTTTTGTTTCATTCAGTTGCGGGTTTGTTTTGTGTTATCTTATTGGGTTGCGTTATCTTTATAGAAGATTAGAAATTAGTAAAAAACAAACCGAAAAGGTGTTAAGTAAATTGTTAGAGATTCAGACCATGGAGAAAGACATTTTAGATCAAGCAAAAGAGAAGGTCTCTCGAGCTAGTCAGAGAGAGGAAGAAAATTTAAAGGAAAAGGGGTTATTAGGAAAAAGACCACAACAAGAGGCTGATACTAACTCCGTTTTATTACCAGAGGGCGTAATTTAACCAACAGCCCCACCGATGGAAACAGCTGAGTGGCCCTCAAACCCCGTAGTTGATAAGTGGGATCCTGAGACAGGCTCCCAAGGATGGTGCATCCCCGCCCAGAGATGCATGGCCATTCCACCATGAGTCACACACACTTCCAGGCAGCACTTGGCATGGACATAAGGGCCTGTGAACCTCTCAAAGTCCCACTGACAGTGGAATCAGAACAGCACGATGTGAACCCCCAGGACACGGGAGGCAGCAGCGTGTGGCCAAGCAAAGAAACCAACCCGCGTCTCCACAAATGACCAGGCAAAGCCAGGTTGGCCCAGGGCACATCAGATGACATGCTCTACAAAGCCTGAGTTAGGAGACGCAGGGCCAGAGTCAGGGCAGCGAGCACTGCCTGGGTGCCTGGAAAGGCCCTGCCAACGATGAGTCCCCAGGTGGACTGTGAGCGAGAGCTGGGAGGGGTGGCTCCCGCATGCTCCTGTGTATATGTCACATGTGGACTGGAGTTAAAACAAGAGGTAACCCTTCCCTGCTGGCCCTTCTCTCCTTGCAAGTGTGAGCAGGGGGTCTCTGCATCCTAAGACTCAGAGGGGCGCTCTCACCTGAGGAGGGCGAGAGGGGCAGGTACACTGTTGGTCCTCATTATTTGCAGGAGCCTCAGGCAGGAAGCTGACCTGTGCCTCCCAAGCAAGCGGAGCAGCTCCTAGAACACTCCCAGAGGCCTGCTGTCTGGGATGGAAGGACGGGTCAGGACTGGCCACTGTGAGCTGAATGCTTCTTTCAGGGGGAGTCAGAGCCCTTGACCTTGGGGCGGGGCCCAGGAGCACAAGCATCCTCAGGGAGCATGCGGAGTCCTGAGATGGCTGGTGATTGAGGGGCCCTGGAGAGCCATAGCAGTGGAGTTCCCAAGTCACTAAGTGTCTCCTCCTTGCAGTCACTTAATCTGAGAAGAGGCTGAACTTGGACCTAGGAGGAAGTCCTCACTGCAGGCTGAGTTACATGGTGCAGTGCCTGCCGGGCTGTGCTGCAGTCGGGTGATAAGTCACAGTGTCCACAGCAGAGGCAGCACCAGGACTGAGCGGGGGAGTCTGACTCCAATGGGCATCTCTGGGGACAGAGGCATCTGTTACCTCCCGCATGTTTAGAAGGTCCAGGGGACTGGGCTCATAAATTAGCCACAAAGACCAAACCAGGTGCTCCACTTTTAATTTAATCTCCTATTTATCTGCCTTTATGGCAGAATATGGTGCTTTCTCAGGAATATGGCTATTTCTGCCATAACATGTCAGCAGAGGGGTGAAATGTGGCAAGGAGTCAGGACTGCAGGCAGCAGTGATGGAGCACCCGCTGCCTCGCCCACTGGCCTGCCCCCGCCCCCGGGGTGTCCGCAGGCGCCAGTTACCAGGGAAATGCACTTTCTGGAACGTCATCGTGCAGACAGGTAGGATGCAGGGTGTGAGGCTGCTGCGCAGGCACACGGCGGGGATTCTTTTTATTTTAAACGACAGATTTAGGAGGTGGGGATGGCGGTCCTGAGGTTTGTTGCTGGACTCTGCTTGCTTGGTGTTTGTGAGAAGAGTTAAAGTCCAACAATGTATCTCTTAAACCTGACTTGGACAAACCATCCCGGGCCTTCTTTCTTTCTTTCCTCTTTTTCTTTTCTTTTCTTTCTTTTTTTTTGTGGGGGTGCTGGGGATTGAACCCATGGTGTTCTACCCCTGAGCTACACGCAGCCCTTTTGTACTTGTTGAGACAGGTCTCTCTAAGTTGCCAGTCTGAGCTTGGATGCTCCTGCCTGGGCCTCCCAAAGCTCTGGGATCTCGGGGTGCACCCCTGCACCTGGTGACGGCCACCTCCCTGCACCTCCAGCGGGGATCGCCCTCAGCTCCAGCTGCCTTTCCTATCTCCCATCCACGACGGCCTTCACCAGAGGCCCTGAGCCTCCACAGCCCCTTCTGCAGATGCCCCTCCTCTGGCTGACGCCAGGACTCCCCCTCTGCACTCCTGTTGGGGGGGACCCCTTCTGTTGGCATTTGTCCTGTGTTGACATGGATGGGTCCTCGCTTGTGCTGCTCCATCCCCACCCTGCCTCTGAGACTGTCCTCGCCTGGTCGTCCTGTTCCCACTTGGCAGTGTCCCTGTCCATGGGGTCCCTGAAGCAGGAGTGCCCACAACCCTGAGGGACGTTCTCCTCCCGCTGCCCAGTCCCGCCCTCCTGCACGCCCTGCCTCCTGTTTGCCTGCTCTGGCCTCCCTGCTCTCCAGTCCCAGGGCCTTTGTCACTAGGAGTTCTGCTCTGCCCTGGTGTCCCCCCTAGAAGGTCGGAGGTCTGATTTCCTGGGTCCTCTGGGCAGGATCTCACCCTAGGCATGTTGAAGCTCCTTGGTGCAATACCAGGGCCCTGAGACGTGGCCTGGCCTCCCTCGCCAGCCTCCAGGTCCGCCTGCCCTTACCTGCTGATGGGTTATTGCACTGTGCAGAATCCCCAGGGACCTGCGACTCCAGCCCTCCCTCTCGTGAGACTCCTGGGACATCACTGCATCCCCGGTGGCTGTGTGCACCAAGGGCCTGTGGCCCATGCTGCAGCTGCTCTAAAGCCTCCCAGCTCCAGCGTCCTGGGCTCCCACAGTGGTGGGAGTGGGTGCTTCCTGTGCCAGCGTCAGTCACAGCAGGGCCACGAGGCACCTCGGAGGGACAGAAAAATGGATAAGGGATGGATGAAAGGACAAGTGGAAGGACCCACCGGGAGGCTGCAGGGAGGGCGTGAGCTCCTAGGGAGCAAATGGAACTGAATCTGCACAACTGCAAGAGGGGCCTCCGGACCCATTTCGGGAGAGACAACGGGGACAGAGGACACCTACGAAGTCATGCAGGAAGAGGAGCCATGGGGCAGGGCTCCAAGGGCAGTGGAACCCAAGCAGGAGGAACCCAACCCTGTGCTGGCAGGTGGACAATGTGCGGCCTGCAGTCCCACCGGCTCCCACACTCCCTCCTGGCGGAGGCAGGAGAGGCACTGTGTGGACAGCTGCCCACTCCTCGTGCACTGGGCTCCCCATAGCCAGGAAGCCACACCATGGGAAGAGTCCTGGTCAGAGCAGGCAGCAGAGGGATTGAAACTGACTCCCAGGCCCTGGCTTCCTGTCCCCAGCTTGGTCCACTGCACCAGTGGCTGCCAAGGGACCTTCAGTAGGCCTGCTGGACGGGAGCACCCCAGACACTTCTGTCAGCATCTGGCTCTCAGGCCAGGCCCTGGGCAGGAGGTCTGGGACTGCAACGGAGGCCAGCCTCCAACCTGGCTAGCTACACTCCTGTCCGATGGATCAATCAATCTATCGATCGATCCATCATCTCTACCCCTTATCTGTCAGTCTATGACCTACCCATATCTATCATCCCTCTCTATCATGAGTCTTTATCTGTCTATAACATCTGTCACCTCTGTCCTCTACCTGTGTATCATTTATCAACCTGTCATCGACTACCTGCCACTTCCATCATCCCTCTGTACTTTTATTACCTATCCCTCTATCACCTCTCTCATTCTGTCTTGTCCATCTATCATTCCTCTATCACCTATTTCTACAATTGTAGCTGTCTCTCTATCATCCCAGTCACTTCTTTCTGCCATCTGTCTTTATTGGCCGTCATCGGGTCACTTCCATCCACCAGCCTATCAGTTCTGCCGTCTCTCTACCTGCCATGCTTCTCTCTCACCTGCACCATCTCTGTCTCACTTCCTGTATCATCTCCACCTATCTCAGCCTCTACCGCACCTGTGTCGATACCTATGCGTGTCTATCTCTATGTCTCTCATCTCTGTTGACCATTATGAAACATCCATCATCCACTTATCTATTTATGTGGCTATCTTTCCATTCGTCACTCCATTTTAAAAGAACAATAATATTCTTACTTGTCAAAATGACGCAGGACTATTATGAGAGTCACCTGACTCAGAGCTGATGGAAAGGTAAGGGCTCTGCAGTTCTCAGACCCCAGGAGGAAACACAGTCACCATTTGGACGTTCCCCTGACTCTTGGCTGCACAGATTGGAGGCACCTTGGCCGACTGATAGGAACATGCGTGAGCCAGGTCCCCGGGCTCGTGGGACAGAGAGGGCCGTGGCCATCTGGTTTCAGTATGAGAGCTATACATGACCTGATGGGGCAAGAGGTGCAGGAACCGGCAGGAAGGGCACAGTGGGGGGCACTACGGCGCTGAGGGCTCACCCAGCAGCCACATGGCCCTGGGCCAGCAGCTTGACCCACTGTCTCAGTTCCTCCCTGTGGTGGATCAGTAACGTGTGCTTCACACTCGTGGGAAGAAAGTAACCCATGTGAGCAGCAGACGTCAGCAAGGCCAGGCCGGAGGTGACGGGCACCGTGTGTCAGACGCCATGGGTGGAGGGCAGCTGTGCTGGCAAAACCCGGGAGTTTCAGGTGAGTTTTCTCCTGGGAGGCCTTTGTTTAAGACTGCGCAGAAACAACCTTGCTCTTGCTGACCTACTCTGCGCTCTGTGATGACTCCAAACCACTCCTCTGAAACACACAACCCAGAGCAGGGTTACCGTCCTTGAGAACGTCAGTTCTGAAGTGACCTGAGCTGGGAGCTCTGCCCTCCCCACCCAGCCTGGTCTCCTCCATCTGGACACCTCGTGGGGTGGGATCTTCCCAACACGTGGGCCTTCCTGACAACAATTTCCGTGCGTGATGCGTTTGGCTATGGCTTGTGTCCGCAGGTGGCTTGTGCCCAGGGCTTGAGCCAATGTCCTCCCTTTACGGCCAATAGCCTTTCACCCTGCAGAGGTCACACTTCACTCATCCACTCACCGCTGGGGCCTTTGTGGGTCTTTTCCACTGTGTCCTCAGGGCCCTGAGCGTGCTCCTGCAGACAGGCTCGTCCTTCTTGGAGGACAGTGCAGGACGGCGTGGTGGTTCTGCTTCACACTGTGGAGCACGCAGACCGTCCTCGCGGGCACTGAGGACGTCCCTCCTGCAAGACCTGCAGCTTCCTCTCTCCATGCTCCCCAGCGCGGGCCACCCTGAGCCATCCTGAGCCATCGGCTCTCCAGCTGTGCCCTGGGTGGGTTTCTCTGGGGCCCTCCGACGTCCGGCACCCTCTCCTGGTTCACTGGCTGCCTGCACCTCTTCCTCAGAGAGCATCTGCTCCATCCTTTAAGGTTTAAATAGTGGGATCCGTCTTTTTATAAGGAAGCCGTAAGGGTTCTCGCCACATCCGGAACACAAGCCTCTCACTACAGAGACAACTAGCAGGTCATTTGCCCCCATTCTCTGGGTCCTTTCACTTTGTAGATGGCATCGTTGAAACACGTTTTTAATTCTTATTGAGGCCACTTCATCTGATTTTCTTTTTTCTTTTTTTTGCTGTTCTGCAGGTGTCAGGGATACATGAGAAGGCACTGCCTGAGTCAAGGTCACAAAGACGATTCTGTTCTCTTCCAAGAATGTTAGTGTTCCGGGTTCTCCACTTAGATCTTGATCCATTTGCAGCTAGTGTTTGTGGGGTGGATTTGGGGTTCAATTTTGTTCTTGGGTGTCCCCAGTTGTTCCGGGTCCCTTGGTTGAGAGCATGTCCCCTCCTTGCGGAGCCATGATGCTCCTGGTTGGGAGCAACCTCCTGCATCCTGACAGAGATCAACGTCACATCCAGGACTAACCACTATTCTGCGACCAGGGGAGAGCAGTGCCACCGTGGTCTGCTGTGCTTTCCTGCTGCTGTCACTGTGTCCTTTGTACCGATGGCTCTTCCTCTGCCTGGAGTCCCACCAGCCCACAGCCTCCCTGGTTACTTAAATTTAGCTTGGTATTTAATAGTTTCAGTGCTCATTCCCTGTTTTCTGGCACTGGATTCTCCATTTGTATTTATTTAGATTCATTTCTCTGGGAGAGAGAATTTTCTCTTTCCCAGGAAGCGCTGGTGGGAACTCCTGTCTCGGGCCTTCCTGTGGGAACGGGCCTCTTACCCGAACACTGCTGTCCATGTTGTGCTGCTGTTTGGCTGTTTTCCTGACTGTGGCTGGGAGATTTCTGGGCTTGCCCCTCCCTGGACACGGCCTCTTCCTGTCCTCCCAGGAACCCTGAGGCTGTCCCCATCCCTCCCTCCTGTCTTGGTTTGCAGATTCCAGTGCTACTTTTTTTACACAGCTGCAGCTGCGTGTTTCTGTTTAGTTCTTGAAAACGCCCACCCCCTGTGGCATTTCCTTTCTTTGTCCATGGTGCTTGACCCCTTGAGACCAGCCAGCACCTGCAGAGCCTGCTGCCTGTGACACAGCTCTTATTTCTAGAAGGGCTTGTTTTCCTTTGTGTCTCCTAATGTTTCTTTTAAATTGTTTTCTCCCATCTGTTTAGGTAGATGAGGCTCCCCCAGGTACCTCTGAGACAGGGGTTTCTGTTGGGTTTGGGGGTCATGCCACCTCTGCAGGGCACCCTGGGAGGCAGGTCTGGGGACAACAGTGGGGTGGGAGACCTTGGCCTGGGCTGGCTTCTTTTCCTCCCAGGATCTCACAGTTGGTGGCAGAACAGGACACTTGAAGAGTACTCTGGACCCACTCTGGTGAGTGCTAATGGTTTAATGCCCCAACCCTGAGGTGGCCCAGGAGGGGCCAACGGCCAGCCTGGGTGGGCACCTGAGGTCAGCCCCAGCCCAGAAAGGCAGGTGGCTCAAAGGGAGCTGTGGGCTCGGGCAGGAAGCACAGGGCACCTTATGTGTATCAAGTGCCCCTTCTACCATCTGTGTTCCACTGACAGCTAGAGGCTCAGTTTAGTAAATCCTGCTTTTGTTTTTCAAAATCGTGTATTTAGAAGTCCATTTTTATTCATCCCTGTTCACTGAGGATGTCTTTGCTGACAGCTCAGATGGTCCCTGACTTACCACTGATTCACTTCACTGTGTTTGAAAGCGGCACACATTTAGGGGATGTTACTCTGAGTCTAGATTAGTGAAATGCACATGAGACTGGGCTGTAGCAGTGACCTCAGCTCCCAGGCAGCCTGGTGACCACAAGGGAAGTGCAATGTTCCATAGTGAACTGTGTTGACCTGCAAGGGTACTCAGCAAGTCAGGGGTATTCAGTGGGTTCCCGACTCACAATGTCTCCCATGTACAATGCGTTTTGGGGATGTGACCCCACCCTAAGCCAGGAGCATCTATGTCTGCCTTCACGGGCAGGATCCAATCATTCAGAGAGAGCAGAGACCAGAGAACATCCACCTACACAAGAATGAGCCTTCGGCAGGGCCGTGCACCGTCTTCTTCAGGGAACAGCTTGGCCGAGGAAGAGGCTCAGCCCAGACTCTCACAGGTCCTTACCCCCCACCCCCGGTCTAGCTGCCCTGCCTCAGGTAGTGACTAGGTCCTGGAGAGGAGTGCAGTGGAACTGTGTCCATGTGTTTCTCAGGTGGAGGACATGACTGAGCACTGTCCCAAAGAGAATCTATTTAGCTATTTAGCATCCCCTGAATAGTTTCCCAGGCCCATCCCCACATTGTCCCCAAAACCAACCCAACCACCATCTTCCCCAGTATCAACCCCATTACCATCCTCTTAGCACCACCTCACCACCATCTTCCCCATGACCACCCAGCCACCATCTTCTCCAGGACCACCCAGCCATCTTCCCCAGGACCACCCAGCCACCATCTTCTCCAGGACCACCCAGCCACCATCTTCCCCAGGACCACCCAGCCATCATCTTCCCCAGGACCACCCAGCCACCGTCTTCCCCAGGACCACCCAGCCACCGTCTTCCCCAAGACACATCCCAGATATTCCCCAGATCTTTCTTTACCATCTTCCCCAGGAACCAGCCTTTGCCCTCCTCCTGCATCCGTTCCCTATCATCTTCCCCAGGACCACCCAGCCACCATCTTCCCCAGGACCACCCAGCCACCGTCTTCCCCAGGCCCACCCAACCACTGTCTTCCCCAGGACCACCCAGCACTGTCTTCCCCAGGACCACCCAGTGCCATCTTCCCCAAGACCCATCCCAGATCTTCCCCAGAGCTCTCTTTACCATCTTCCCCAGGAACCATCCCTTCCCCTCCTCCTGCATCTATTCCCTACTGTCTTCCCCAGCACCAACCGATCACCTTCTTCCCCAGCATCAACCTCATCATTATCTTTTCATCCCCATGCTCCCAAGGACCACCTGCCCTCTCCCCAGGGCCATCCTTCTCTGTTCATTCTCTCCATCTACATAACTGTGGCCCCAGAAGTTCCAACTCACTTAGACATCTGCTCCTTTCCATGTTCTCGTGACCTCTACCTCTACACTCATGCTTCTGTCTGCCTGGAATCCTTTCTGTGCCCACAGCCTCCTCCTCACTCCTCCTGTAGAAGCACCGGTTTCACCTTCTGTCTGGAGTTTTCTAGAGCTCCTGAACACCTCGGCCCTGTACCTGGGGCTCCCATCCCAGTGCACACACACCCACGAGGAACAGCTTTGGTATAATGTTTGAAGGGACCTGCTGTGGCACAGCTGACAATTGTTCAAGAAAGTCCAGTCTGCTTTTTCCTGAGCACTCAGCCTTACCCCATGTCCCAGTGTGACACCTGACCACATCCCACTGAACACATGGTGCTTGCCCTGACCCATGAAACACCCGACATGTCCCTTCTTGGTCTTCTCCTCCCTTATCAAGCACAAAGCACCCTGGGAAGCCAGAGGATAAAAGAAGAGAGCCATGACCTCCTGCCTGCATTGGGAGGACACTCTGGGCCAGAACTGGGTGAGAGGTGACTTGGTACTGTGGCCACAAGTAGATACGTGCTAGCTGAGAAAGAAATCGCCGTCTTGCTTTTGCAAGTAATTAAAAATTGTGGGTCCACTTCTTCTCTCTTCCTAGAATGCCCCAATTGTTACATGTATCGAGATGAGGGGCAAGCATCAGAAATCTCAAGTCTGTGCCCAGGGCATGGCATTCAGTCGTGAGTGCAGGAAACGGGCTCATGCTAGAGAGCAAAGACCCAGGAGGAGCAGTCAGGTTGGGCAAGGCCCAAGAGAGCTCTGCCTGGTGGGGACGGGCCAAGGCTGGGAGGCAGCGACCGCTCCTGTCACTTATGGCAAGGATTTATAGGAAAGAGACGAGCACAGGCAATAATTAAATAGTCAGCAAATGAAAATTAAACAGAATAGAGAGAATCCAAAAATTTGGGTTGGGGAAGTGCTCATGGAGGCCAAGCAGCAGGAAACAAGATTGAAAAGGCATTGAGCTTCAAATCCCATTAAGACTTCTCGATTAAACAACGGAATTTAACCAGGCAGCAAAGAAGAGATTAAGGATGATGTCTATTTACCAAAATCTCTCACCCCTGCACCCTTAACCTCGAGAAGCTGCCATTAAATGACAGAGAGGGAGGAATGGGGGCAGAGAAAGTAACAGCTAATGGAGATTTATAAGTGACATCTCAGGAAAACACATTCAGTATGGTCACTGGCTAATGGAAATGATCTACTTTGCTCCCGCTAAGTCTAGCAAGTTCTATTTCTAGACAAGCCTCGCACATGGCCACAAAGGGCATTTCTTGATATATCAGCAAAGAATCAATGGGACACCTGGTCCTGTACCTGTGGGGAAACAGACAGGAAAACTGAGTGACCCCAAGGGGGCAGTGCTTCCTGTGCCCAGGGTAGATGTGGTCATGGGTGGGGGTGGACAATGGGAAGCCCCCAGAAGGTGAGCAGAGCCATGGAGCTCAGTGGACACGGGGCCTCTCTTCCCAGGGAGCACCCTGGAGCCACTTCCCAGCGTGGGAGGAGCTGGCACCCTCCTCGGTCATTGCCGTGGACAGGGCCCACTGTGTGCAGATTCCCTCACCCAGCCTTTGTGTTATGCTGGGCACATGTAGTGCACAGCAAGGGAGAGGCTGGTACATGTCTTCTTGCTTTCCAGATCCTGGACCATGGAGGAGAGGGCTGAGCTGTTTCTAGGACACCTGGGCTGTGAGCTGGTGCAGTCACTTCAGAGGACCTGGTTTGTCATACCCAGTAGGAGGGGGAGAGTTTGTACATAATAAGAGGGATAAGTGGATCTCTGGTGACCACAAAGTCAAACTAGGGCAGTGATGTCCACCAAACTCCATTTGTTCCTCCTCCTGGGCACACAGTGGCACTGCATGTCCAGATACCTGTGAAATTAGAGTGGCCACCCGACTGAGTTGCGGTCAGAGGGACAGTTCTGGCCCAGAGAGCCCTTCCAAGTCAACACATCGCCACTTTCCCTACCTGGCTACAGGTGATTCTTGTACTAAACATGGTGGAGTGGCCATCACCCAGGAGCCCTGAGGCGCTCCCTGTGGAAGTTACGTGAGTTCAAGACTGTGATTTAGCAGATCTCTTTATCTCCCCAAGCCACTGGTACCTGGAGCTCTGCTGTTACCAGAGCAGCCTACTCTGATCACCAGGTCTTCCCAGTGGGCTGATAGTCCTGGAGGATTTGTCTCCATCTCATCTTACAACTGTTGTCAACAGGTTTTCATGCTTAGTTTTTCTATTTTTTATTTCATTGACCCTTCTACCGTGATGACTATGGCTTTGGAAGTTGGTCATAAAAGAAATGGAGAATCTATTTGACTTTTTCCTCCCCCAGTAAATTCTTGAAATATACAACAGATATGTCAATCTGGAACGCCATCCACAAATGAGCAGGAGATTAATGTTACAGTTAAGGAAAGGCATGCAGAGTCCAAAGAATAAGCATCTAAATCTCCAGCACAAGTGGGTCCTATAAACTGGAGCTGACCAGGGTCTGTGGATGAGCCCGTCCCTAGGTGGTGACACCCAACCACAGGGCAGGCACCATCATGGGTTCCTGAGGTGAGGTGAGGAGAGTCCAAGGCCCCCTGTGGAAGTTCCAGGCAGAGAGGACATTTCTTGGCACCGTAGTGAAGCCCTGCAGGAGCCAGATCTCACCAAGGAGAGCACTCATGGGAGATGCAGACAGCTCCAGGGGTGAGCTGTGGCCACACGCATCCAGGCAGAGGGCTCCCAGGCAAAGTGTGAGATGGAGAGATGAAGGTTGTGCTCAGTGTGGAGGAGAGAGGGTCAACGTGGATGTCAGGACCAGTGAAAGTCCTGTGTGCTGGGGACACCAGGTGTCCAGAGAACACTTGACTAATGAGCCAATGAAGCCAATCCTCAGGCCCCATTCACCTTCCCTCTGCTTTTTAGAAACCACAAAAAATTAGAGCGTGGGTCCCTCCCTTTGTGAACACCGCCCTCCTGGGCCGGGTGCAGGTGTTGAGCCAATCACACCTGTGTGGGAAAACACCTGTGGGGTGTGGTAGGCACTGACCTGGGAGGAGACGCTGGCATCGGAACCTCAGCATGCTGGAAACTGATTCTTTTTTTTTAAAGAGAGTGAGAGAGGAGAGAGAGAGAGAGAATTTTTAATATCCATTTTCTTTTTTAGTTCTCGGCGGACACAACATCTTTGTTGGTATGTGGTGCTGAGGATCGAACCCGGGCCGCACGCATGCCAGGCGAGCGCGCTACCGCTTGAGCCACATTCCCAGCCTGGGAACTGATTCTTAAATGCCCAGCTTCACCCAGCGGGTCCTGAACGATGCTGCACTGAGGTTGGAGCCGAGCTTGGGCAGGAATGTGGGCTCTGAGCCCCTGGGGGTTGGACATGAGCAGCACTGACCATCCCACTCCTTTAAGCCCCGAGTATGGGGGCACCTCCTGGCCCCGGGTCCCCTGACCCTCAGAAAGGTGGCACTTCAAAAGCAGGCATGCAGGAGTCTGACACTCCCCTCTTGCTCTCAGTATTTGGTGAGGTGAGTCGGTGAGAGGAGGTGAGTCCTGGCTAGCTCTGATCTAGGGTGCAGCAGGAGAGCTCGCTAGGGCACCCCCTTCTGCTGGGTGTGTTCCCACCTGGATTCAGCTGGAGACGTGAGGTCAGGCACACAGGGCTGCAGTCTAACTCTGGCAGTACAAGGATGCAGTTTGTGGAGGTCCCATGAGCCACTCCAGGGAGGAATGGGTTCTTGATTCCTCTCAATGCTCCTCACAGATGTTAGTCTCTCTGCCAGGCTTGACTGAAGCTGCAGCTTTGATGGTAGTGCGTGTGTGTGTGTGTGTGTGTGTGTGTGTGTGTACCATTCCACAGCTCCACAGAGCAACAGGACAAGTAGAAGCCAAGCGTGGCAGTCCTAGTTTCAGACAGATCAGAGTGAGCACACTCTGTGTCCCATGGAAGGAATTAAATGTCCTGGGTAGGACACCTGTAGAAGTGGACAATCAGGGAGGGATGGTCAGAATCCAGAGAAACACCTATTGGCACTGAGGTGTCCTCTGGACTCCTCAGCCTGAATTTGGTGCAGTGTGGAACCCAGGAGTGGCCACCTGAGACAGGCACAGAAGGCTCCAGAACCCTCCAGCTTTGGCTAACAGACAAGGTGCCTATGACAGCTCAGAGGGAGTGCAGAATGGCCCACTTTACTTTTCCTTTTTCTCTGATCTTCCATATTCCATCCCCTGAACAATACCTGACAATAGTTCAGCAGCCTCAGAGGGAGCCCATAGCAGCCACAGCCACAGGAGGGAGACCCCCACACGAGAGTCTGGGATCTCACCAGTGTGGGGAAGCCCCTTCATTCTGCTTCTGCCCACGCCCTCCTCCAGCTTGGCTCCATACACAGCTGCAGTTGCAAAGTGTGTGCAGAGGGGCAGCTGGCCAGGGAGCCAGAGGGAATGGAAAAGCTCCAAGGTGCTTGTTGAGAGGGAGGCTGCACTGGAGCCCCGGACTCATGCCTGGGATATGTGAAAGTGCACCTCATCCCAGACAGTCTCTGCGACATTGAGAACTTATCTACACAGTAGCCTGCCCGCCTTCCAGACACAGACTTGCCCCTAGGTACAGCAAGCATGATGAATCAAATGGCTCTGCGAGGTTTAACACATTTCCTGATTCTCCAGCCACAACCAAGTCTTGTTGGAAATGCAGGCCTGAAGTCTGCTGGCTTACTGAAACAAAGACATCAACACTTTGTAGGATTTCAGCAAGACCCCCCCCATATCATAAAGAAATATGGAAAACACCCAGGATACAATCCAAATATGCAAAGACCCAAGGAATCCCAATCTGCAGAGGAATAACCACCAAGGGCAACACTGCATGAAGCAGATGAACCTCTAACAAAGATGGAGGAGCAGCTCCTGTAAATATGCTCCAACAAGGAAAGGCAAACATTCTAAAACAAATGGGGAGGGGGCAACCTCTGGAAAGAACTGGAAGCTATAAAGCAGAACCAGGTACTAACTTTGTTAAAAATATAACAATCAAAGTTAAATAATGACTAAATAGGCTTAATGGCAGACTGGGATTGACAAAAAAATAATAAAAATTATCCAATGAGAACAACATAGAGGAATAAGATTTTGAAAAAATGAAATATGCAACCTAACACATCAAAATAAAACTGATGAGGTGTAGAGACAAGAAAGAGTCTTGATGGCATCAAGAAAAATTGCCTGTGTTACTTGTAGTGACACAATTTTTTTAAGTGCAGACTTCTCATTGTACCCTACGGAAACCAGCGAGAAGTGAAATGACATTTTAAAACTGATGAAAGAAGAATCCACATCAATAGACTTAAAGATAAGAACCATATGATCATCTCGATAGATGCAGAAAAAGCATTCGACAAAGTACAGCATCTCTTTATGTTCAAAACATTAGAAAATCTAGGGATAACAGGAACTTACCTCGACATTGTAAAAGCTATCTATGCTGAGCCTCAGGCTAGCATCATTGTGAATGGAGAAAAGTTAAAGACATTCCCTCTAAAATCTGGAACAAAACAGGGATGCCCTCTATCACCACTTCTATTCAATGTAGTTCTCGAAACACTGGCCAGAGCAATTAGACAGATGAAAGAAATTAAAGGCATAAAAATAGGAAAAGAAGAACTTAAATTATCACTATTTGTGGATGACATGATTCTATACCTAGAAGACCCAAAAGGGTCTACAAAAAAACTACTAGAACTAATAAATGAATTCATCAAAGTGGCAGGATATAAAATCAACACACATAAATCAAAGGCATTTCTGTATATCAGCGACAAAACTTCTGAAATGGAAATGAGGAAAAACACTCCATTCACAATATCCTCAAAAAAAAAAAATACGTGGGAATCAACCTAACAAAAGAGGTGAAAGACTTATACAATGAAAACTACAGAACCCTAAAGACAGAAATAGAAGAAGATCTTAGAAGATGGAAAAATATACCCTGTTCATGGATAGGCAGAACTAACATCATCAAAATGGCGATATTACCAAAAGTTCTCTATAGGTTTAATGCAATGCCAATCAAAATCCTAATGGCATTTCTTATAGAAATATATAAAGCAATCATGAAATTCATGTGGAAAAATAAAAGACCCAGAATAGCAAAAGCAATTCTAAGCAGGAAGTGTGAATCAGGCAGTATAGCGATACCAGATTTCAAACTATATTACCGAGCAATAGTAACAAAAACAGCATGGTACTGGTACCAAAACAGGCGGGTGGACCAATGGTACAGAATAGAGGACACAGAGACTAATACACAAAGCTATAACTATCTTATATTTTATAAAGGAGCTAAAAGCATGCAATGGAGGAAGGATAGCATCTTCAACAAATGGTGCTGGGAAAACTGGAAATCCATGTGCAACAAAATGAAACTGAATCCCCTCCTCTTGCCATGCACAAAAGTTAACTCAAAGTGGATCAAGGAGCTAGATATCAAATCAGAGACTCTGCGTCTGATAGAAGAAAAAGTTGGCTCCGATCTACATATTGTGGGGTCAGGCTCCAAATCCCTTAATAGGACACCCATAGCACAAGAGTTAATAACAAGAATCAACAAATGGGACTTACTTAAACTAAAAAGTTTTTTTTTCAGCAAGAGAAACAATAAGAGAGGTAAATAGGGAGCCTACATCATGGAACAAATTTTTACTCCTCACACTTCAGATAGAGCCCTAATATCCAGAGTATACAAAGAAGTCAAAAAATTAGACAATAAGATAACAAATAACCCAATCAACAAATGGGCCAAGGACCTGAACAAACACTTCACAGAGGAGGACATACAATCAATCAACAAGTACATGAAAAAATGCTCACCATCTCTAGCAGTCAGAGAAATGCAAATCAAAACCACCCTAAGATACCATCTCACTCCAGTAAGATTGGCAGCCGTTATGAAGTCAAACAACAAGTGCTGGTGAGGATGTGGGGAAAAGGGTATCCTTGTACATTGCTGGTGGGACTGCAAACTGGTGTGGCCAATTTGGAAAGCAGTATAGAGATTCCTGGGAAAGCTGGGAATGGAACCACCATTTGACCCTGCTATTGCCCTTCTCGGACTATTCCCTGAAGGCCTTAAAAGAGCGTCCTACAGGGATACTGCCACATCGATGTTCATAGCAGCACAATTCACAATTGCTAGACTGTGGAACCAACCCAGATGCCCTTCAATAGATGAATGGATAAAAAAATGTGGCATTTATACACCATGGAGTTTTATGCAGCACTAAAAAAATGACAAAATCATGGAATTTGCAGGGAAATGGATGGCACTAGAGCAGATTATGCTTAGTGAAGCTAGCCAATCCCTAAAAAACAAATACCAAATGTCTTTTTTTGATATAATGAGAGCAACTATGAACAGAGCAGGGAGGAAGAGCAGGAAGAAAAGATTAACATTAAACAGAGACATGAGGTGGGAGGGAAAGGGAGAGAAAAGGGAAATTGCATGAAAATGGAGGGAGACCCTCATTGTTATACAAAATTACATATAAGAGGTTGTGAGGGGAATGGGATAATAAACAAGGAGGGAAATGAATTACAGTAGATGGGGTAGAGAGAGAAGATGGGAGGGGAGGGGAGGGGATAATAGAGGATAGGAAAGGTAGCAGAATACAACAGTTACTAATATGGCATTATGTAAAAATGTGGATGTGTAACCGATGTGATTCTGCAATCTGTATACGGGGTAAAAATGGGAGTTCATAACCCACTTGAATCTAATGTATGAAATATGATATGTCAAGAGCTTTGTAATGTTTTGAACAACCAATAAAAAAATAAAAAATAAAAAAAAGAAGAAGAGATGATCACACAAAATTTAAATACAGTGAAAATCCCTTCAAGAATAAGGTGAAGTTTTGCTCTGCTCAAATGAAGGAAAGCTGAGAATCCACTCTCAGGTCTGCTCTGAAACTGTTCATAAAGGAAGTAATTCTGACAGAAGGGAAATATTGCCTGCAGGAATCATGGAGAAAACCAGGAAGGAGGAAGGATCACTGGGAATGGTAAATAATCGAAAAGATGCAATAGACTACTGTCCCATTGAATTCTCTAAATTATTCTTGACAATTGAAAGCAAAATTATCCCATTGCCTGATGGGCTTTCAATGGATGTAGATGCAATGATAAGATGCCTATGACTTGGAGTAGTGAGAGGGGAGGCTTCATCTCTGCACTGTGTGTTGATCTAACATCAGATAAATCAGACCACAACAGAGAATCACCAGAGACAAAGAACATGACAATGGAATTCTGACTCACCAGGAAGACCCAGCATCCTAGACGTGAATGCACCCAGCAACAGCACTTAGAGAAGCTGAGGCAAAGACCACACAGTCGGAATGAGAAACAAGCCCCTGTGAACTTTGGACAAAGGCTTTAATACCCCTCCCAGGAGTCAACAGAAGAGGTAGACAGAGAGCAGGTTTCTCGAGGATAGAAAACACATCAGCCATGGCGTCCCTTGTCTTGAGAGCAACACCACTACCAGAACTGGGATGCACACACTTTCCAAGGGCACATGGTACCAAAGAAGCCATATCCTCCGTCAGAGGTCAAAGGGCCAAAATCTCACCATGTATGTGCATAATGGAGTTAGATCAGAAAAAAATAACAGAAAATCAAGAAGAAATTCACCAAAGGATTGACAAGTAAACCATATACCATTGGATGGATCAAGGGTCACAAAGCAAGACCCAAGAGAGATTACTGAGAAATTAGAATGTAGCCTATGACAATTTGTGGGAAGCAGCTAAAGCCATTCTTAGAGTAAAATTAACAGCATTAACATCTTACCTCGAAGAGAATAAAGATATAAGCCAATCTCTAACTTCTGTCTTCAAATCCAGACTGAGGAAAAGGAGAGAAATAATAGATTGGCAGAAATTAATAAAGTTGAAAACACAGAAATAGGAAAAATATATACAAAACAGAAAAAAAGAAAAAAGACCAGGGATGATCAAGACTGAAATAGGGGCCAACACTACGGACCTCACCAACGTGAAAAAACCCGTGGGCGGACCTGCAAATGCCCTCACACAGCGGTGACAATCAGGTGAATACACCACTTCCTGGGAAGTCACAAGCCCCCAGCACAGAAACCCACAGGGACAGAAGACCACAAACATGCTGTGGTGGATGAGGCCATTGCCTTCCCATCCACTGCTTTAGGAGGCCAGTGTCCTGGTGGAACAGCTTTAGGGACAGATTCTCTGACCTGTGTGTGTGTGTGTGTGTGTGTGTGTGTGTGTGTGTGAGAGAGAGAGAGTATGAGGGTGAAAGTGAGTGTGAGTGTGTGTGAGTATGAGAGTGAGTGTGTTTGTGTATGTGTGTGAGTGTGAGAGTGTGTGTTGTGAGAGAGTGTGTGTGTGAATGTGTGTGTGAGTGTGAGAGTATGAAAGTGAGTGTGAGCGTGTGTGAGTGTGTGAGTGTGACAGTGTGTGTGGTTCTCTCACTGGGAGTTTTACACAGTCATTTTGGGTGCTCTTCTCCTTCAGGAGATGTAATCAACTGATTTCCCTCATTAAACTGGTGACCTCATGCAATCAGCTGACTGATGTTTCAGCCCCCCAAGCCTTTGCCCCCCTCGTCAGCCCGCTGTATTGGGGTGCACACACTCCCACGGGTGCTGGGTGTGTGGGCTGCACCGTGGCTTCCTGCCTATCGAGGGTCTCCTTTGGGCGTTTAGTGTTTTGCTTTGCTCCCCTGTCCTTTTCTGAGCTGGGGTCGGAGATGCAGGCCTCCTCCTGGGGGTGAGGAGGTGTCCCCTACTCCGCGGGAGGCTACAATTCTCTCCCTTCCATTCATTTACTTATTTGTGGTACTGAGGGTGGCACCCGGGGCCTTGAACTTCCCAGGCAAGTCCTCTGCCCCTGAGCTGTTCCCAGCCCCCACTCAGAAGAGAAGCTGGGACCCATGGACGGCAGTGGCCACAGCCAGGACGCCTCAGGGGCATCCCGGAGCCACGGCTCTCTCCACATACACATGCACACACACAGACACACACAGATACACACAGACATAAAGACACACAGACATGCACACATAGATGCACACACAGACACACTATGCACAGAAACACATAAAGACACACAGACACACATGTACCCATTGCAGCTTCTATGGGATGCACACAGGGGGGTCCCCCGCCACAGCCTGCCCCTGCATGGGAGCCCTGCAGGGACGGTGAGAGAGGAACTGCATCCCACCTGGTGTCCCCAGGGATGAGTCAGTGATGGCAGTTGGAGCTGGCAGGCACTGCACACCCCCTGCTGTCAGCAAGGCTCAGTGGACAGTCGGCTTCTGCCCTACTGGCTCCCATAGGAGGCTGTGGGTGGGCCCTCTGCTCCTCCCTGCATGGTGTCCAGGGGTCCATCTGGGCACAGCAGAGGGGGCAGGTACACCTGGGGGAGACAGGTGGGTAGAGGGCAGAGAACGCCACCCTGCACAGTAGCAGCACAGCGGGTGCCCCGCCCTGGCTGAGAGCTCGGCAGGCCCAACAGGAGCTGTACAGTGCACACCCTCCCAGCCATTCTGGGCACAGGCTGCTCTCCTGGATATGGCTGGCAGGTGACCTCCCAGGCCTTGGCTGGACTCTCCACCCTCACAGCAGCTCTGGTCACAGAAGAGAGTCTCTGATTGATGGGCGGAGGGGAAGCACTCTTCCTTCAGGGCACCTGCTCTCAGTGTCGAGTCTGGGAAGGTGGCTTCCCCCAGATCCCATGGGCTTCCTGGCACGTGTCTTCTGAGGCTCTGCACCAGTGCACGACCTGAGCACCCTGCGCTGGTCAACCACATCAGGAGGATGGCTGTGACCCTCTGCATCCTGCAGAAGGCCTGTTTCTCAGGATGTGTCCCCAGGCTTGTCATGGGCCAAGGTTGAGGCCAACACCAGCGGCCTGTGTGAAAGGGTCCAAGGCTGAGCCCACAGGCTTCTCGCTGGGCAGCTCTCCAAGGTGCTGAAGTGTGAAGGTGCAGGTGAAGAGCGACTCCGGGGCAGGGCAGGCAGAGAGCTGGCAGAGGGCCACAGTGGGGTCCCCTGGGTCAGGGCGGGAGCATGTGGCTTTTCCCCCTGGTGGGTGAATTTACAGTGGAGATGGGCATCTGCAGGCAGGACAGAGAACATGAGGCAGAAACCTGTGGGGAAGGCCGGGCCTTCCTGACTCCACATACCCAAGGCGGCCATTTGCCGTGCCCACCAGAGCCACTGCCCAGCAGTGGTCCTGGTGGCCCATGGACTCTGCAAACGAGAGGCAGAGACACATTGGGATAAGTAGGTCAATGTCTTCAGAAGTCCAGGGCTGGTTGGAGCACTCCACACTTGTCTGTCAGTCTCCCTGGAGCCCACCTGTGGCCACTGAGTGGATGGCTCTGGAGGAGCCCAAAAGGACAGGGATTTGGGCGCCTGTGTGAGGTTCTTGTCATAAAAGCTGGGGGCTTCCATTCCATCAAAGTTCCAAAAGAGGGGGCCATGGCTGGTGGAAGACAGGGCCTCGCAGGAGACACAGGAGAGCTGGGCAGGGCCACCAGCTGTGGGCATCCTGATCCAGACGGCCAGATCTGGAGCTTTCTGAACATGAATGTGATGTCACTCGTGAAGAATTCCACACCATGAAAACTCGTATCCTACCCCAAATTATCAATGTGTGTAAAATGGCCTCCAGGCTGCGTGCACCAGGTGCACCTGCTCGTGGTCAGTCTTGGGGGCCTCGTCCTCCAGCACCTTGCTGTGCATATGCACAGGTTCCAAAATCTGAAAACACCTCAGACCCGCCATACTCCTGGCCCTGAGCATTTTTCATAAAGGACACTCCACCCCACTAAACAGCGACTACTCTAGACCCGGGAATGAGGCAAGGGCTGGTGGAGTTCGGCATGGAGCCTCTTGGAGATGAAGGAGAAGGTAGAAGCTGGTGGCTCTGCTCCCAAGAGACTTTGATGTCCAAACGCACGTCGTCTGTGCGGCTCCCCTTGAAATGGCAACTCCGATTGCTCGTTTTCAAATCAACTCTATAATTACTGATGCTACACAACATCTCCCAAATAATTAGGGAGCAGTCCGGGAATCACCAGTTATGAGATGTGACCAGAGTTACATGAGGCTCTTAATCTGCGGAGTTATAAATAATGTTAAATGCCCAGGAGCTTCAATTAAAAGATGTTTACTTGTGTAAAATGAAAAACAAGGGGGGAGCATTTCCCGAGCCAGAAACTGGGACAAACACCACCGGGGTAGCTAAACCCACCTTCAATTGCGTCCTCACCTCCTTTGAAAGTTTAAAGCACAGAGGCCTCTTCTCCCCGCCCCCAACCCAGGGCTGTGTCACCTGGGCCAGCCCCAGGTCAGAGGGTTTTGAGCTTTGTCTGGCTGGTCCTCGCCTGGAGGGCCTTCTGCTCCCTCTTTTCCTAACCATGTCTGTCCCCTTCGCTGGACGATGCCCCATGCCCTCTGGGCCAGGACAGGACTGGACTAAACTGTGCAGTAAGCTGAGAATCGTCCCTCCCCTGTCTCCTAGGACTGAGCAGGGTGCAGCTAGGTACGGCACTTCCTGGAGTTGCAGGAAGCCACAGTGTGGCACTTCCCGGGGAGTCGTGGCTCATGATGTGTTAAACATTCCCTCCAAGGAAACGGCCATGCCACTGCCTCTGGTCACTCCAGACACTAAGAGGCTCTGATGGGGAGGAGGTTTTGGGGGCAGACCGTGCACCGTTGGGCATTGGGCTCAGGCCTCTGTGGAGGGGTCAATTTTGAGTGGAGTCAGGACAGGACAAGGCACTTTGGCAGGTGGCAGGACCATGCCCACTGCTCTGCCACTTGGACGTGAGAAGCTGCAGGTTGGAGTGGCCACAGCAGACCAGAGGGCAGCTGCGTAATCCTAGGAGTGCTGCAGCTCAGAACCCCAGCATTGCAGAGCAGAGCCTGGGCCTCTCTTCTTTGAGGGCCACTCCCAAGTCCTCCTGGGCCCAGGTACAGGTTGAAGCACCAAGTCAGTCAGTGGCCTGTGGCTGCTGTAGCAAGTGATCACAGACTTTGTGGCTTGGAAACCACCCAAGTTCATTGTCTTCACAGTTCTTGAGGTGAAATGGGCACACCAGGCCTCACCGGGGCAAGGTGTGGGCAGGCAGCTCTTCCTGGAGGTGCTGGGGAGGTGTCCTGGCCAATCTCACTCTGGGGTCACCTATGCTCTATGGCCCATGGTCCTCCTCCCTCCAAGACTTGTGTCCATGGCCACATTCCCATCTACTCTGTTTCCTGTCTCCTCTTCCCCTCATAAGAACCCTGGAGCAGTGACTTTGGGACCGGCCACTCACCTGGTGGCAGGGGTTGGGTCGGGCCACTTCCATCCCAGGAGAAGCAGTGGGCTGTTCTGTGGCCTGCTCACAGTGCTCATGGGCCCCCGGGAGGCCCCAGGACCTCAGAGTAGGTCTGTATTTCAGAGGTGGTGCTGAGGGTCTGGGGGATCCACTGCGGAGGGGAGGTCAGGATTAGATTGATTTCCTTGCTGACCTCCAATCAAAGAGCCCCAGGGAAGAGGCTGGGTCAGGCACACCCCTCAGGAGGCCACTGCAGCGACCCCGGGGACTTATGAACAACCAGCAGAGGCCGGGCTGTGAGCTTCCAGGGGTGGAGGAGGCAGATGGACCCTGGTCCTCAGCGGCCACACAGGGGGACGGCAGGAGGAGCTGCCCCCTCCCAGGCCTGTGTGTTTTGTTGGACTTTCATCTCTGAAGCTCGTCGCAGGAGAGAGCACTCCTAACTTCCCGGGCGGCTCCTGTCTTCTCTAAAGGCTGCTCGTGCTCTCTCTGGATGGAATGATGATGGATAATGGGCTGGGAAAGCTGCCGCGGATGCCCAGCAGTGAAGAAGTGGATGTCACAATCAGAAGCACCGGCAATTCAGAGAGAAACACGCCAGATGAGATTACCGTGGGAGATGCTCCAGGCCCACTTAATACGTCAACGCGTCTCCGCGGCGCGCGGGGAGGGGGGGGGGGCGCTGCTACTCCAGCAGCTCTGCCTGCTGCTGGCAGTCGGCTGGCCTCTGGCCTGCCCCTGGACAGCACGGCCTGGAAACCAGAGAGCTCAGCTCTGCCTATTTTGCTCTGTAGTTATTTTCTTCCCTGGTTTAAGAAATAACTCCGAGCAAAAATCACAAGTTACATAAGGTACCGCAGTTGAGGACCACAGAGAGTCAGGCTGGAAAGAAATGTGGCTACTCCTCAGTCCTGGTCACTTGTTCTCCAGGAGGGAACTGAGGCCCCAAAGAGGGACTAAGCCTTCCATCACCTAATCTGCTCCTGGGTTTTGACCCAGTGGTTTGCAGGTTCTGCTGCTGCTTGGAGTTATTTAGGGAAATTTAAACATCCTGCTGCTCAGGCCACCTCCAAGGTCTCTCAGCCCAGAGCCTCCCAGGTGGGACCGGGTGTCAGCAGTTTTCGAGTTTTCATAGGATGCTGCCGAGCAACTGAGGTGCTGACCCGTTTGGGCCCAGCCTCACCTCTGCACTTGTGGCTCCGGCCAGGCACCAGCTGTCTTTCTGTTCGGGATTGGACCTGCACCCTGTTTGTCCCCGGAGGTGTCTCTGCACTGCGCCTCACCCATCGCGCACCACATGGCTCCTTGTGTTTCTCCTGCTTCTGAGCGATGGAGCGCAAAGTTATAAATAGCCACAGAGCTGGGAAGGCAGCTCTCCGAGGCTGTCAGGACCAGGCTTGTCAAAGGCCTCCTGTTGACAGCTGCATGCATTCTGCTGCCCACCCGGGGCAAGGTGTGGGCAGGCGGCTCCTCCTGGAGGTGCTGGGGGGTGTCCTGGCCCGTTTTCAACAGGCCTCAGAGCTGGGCCCCAAGGCAGGGGCTCCCTCCTTGGCCTGGGAAGCCTTGGATTCCTGGGGCCCCAGGCCAGTCCTCCTCAATGTCCCACTTGCATCCTGGCCCTGTGAGCTGTGTCTGTCCCCTCTCTCCTGGGCTGGGGTCTATGCAGTTCGGTTGTGAGCCTCTCCTATGTGTGCATGAGGTGGCTTTGGTGAGCAGGTGCTGATACTGAGGAGGCTTTCTCTGGGCCTCAGCTCTGGAGGCTCAGGGGAAGCAGGAGGAGGCAGGAGTCGTCTCTCCCCACCATAGCTGATGGCAGCCATACACCTGCTCGTCAGGCCACCGTCACTGCCCTGGAGTCTGTGGACAGGCACCAGGAGTTGGGTACAGATGTCACCTGTTTATAGTCTGATGCTGAACAATGGACTGAGCCCTGGGGACCTCAGTTTCCTCAGGTACAAAGTGGGATTAAGAAGGGCACCACTCTCTGACCCTCAGGCGGCTGGCGTGAGAACCGTGAGTAGAATCTCTGACACCATTTGGAAGAGAGAATGTGGTGTGTGTGCTAAGAGGAAAAATGGGGGCTGGGGGGGCTCAGCAGTGGAGTGGGTGCCAGGTGGGCACCAGGTGGGCAAAAAGCCCGCGCTCACCCAGCGTTGCAGTCAACCCAGCAGCAAGATGATGGTGATCCACTCAGGAACCTTGCAGTGCTGCCCCCCTCCACGCCCTCCCCATGTGGCTGTGCTGCCTGTTCTGCTGCCTCCCAGGGGTCACACCACACCACCCCGTCAAACTGCTACCCCTGCCTGGCAGAGGGAGGGCCTGTGCCATCTCTGCCTGCATGGAGTCCTGGGAGTCAATGGGACCAGGGCTTCTGTGGACAGGCCGCCGGGCAGCAGTTGTATTCAGTGTGTTGGAACCGGTGGATTGCGGAGGCTGGTTCTCTGGAAACCCAGCTCTAGGTTAGAACTCTCCGCTCAGAGCAGTACAAGTGGAAACTGAGTCTCCACACTGCTGGACATGTTGCATCATACCTACCAGGGAGAGGGACAATGACACTGCTTCTGAATACCATGTGCCCTCAGGTGTTAGGGTGGCATCTCCTCCTCAAGTTCAGGCCACTGGATTTGTGTTAAAGTTGGCCACAGATTCGTTGTGGGCCTAGACAAGGCCACCAACTCACAGAGCCTCAGAGTCCGCACCAAGGAGGAGGAACACCCCTCTCTGTAAGTCACAGGGATGTGCCGAGGCCACTGGTGGAGGGAGTCCCCGCAGCCACGCAGAACCCTGGCAGAAGAGGATGTGAGCCGTCAGGTCTGGAGGAAAGATGGCGTTATTTAAATGTCAAGCAGAGAGACACGCGTATTCCCACACAGCGACCTGGGTCCTACCTAGAAGAGGGCGCCTGGCCTCGGGGAGGCTGGCCCTGTGTGAGGAGCTGGCCCAGGTGTGGGGGACAGGGCCAACAGCTCTCACCTGGAAGCCAGGGAAGGAGGAAGCATGGGGGGTCTGGTGTGGCAGAGGGGCCCAGGGCATTGTTCTCCCTGTGGTGGGGCAGGAGACCAGGCCTGGCCAGGAGACCACCACCGAGTGGAAAGTCCTGGGGGTGCAGGCAGAGGCACGGCGAGCGCGGGCCAGGGTCCCCAAGGGCGGGCGTCCTTTCCGGACCAGGAGTCTGGCCTGCTGCCCTGCTCCTGGGAGCCTTGGTGGGGTCCCTGACCAGGTGCCTTTTCCTCAGTGCTGGCCACGGGGTGACTCACCGGCCTCAGCACAGCAGCTCTTCCCCTGCACCCCACACAGCACCACTGAGATCCTCCTGTCTGATTTCTGAGTAAAAAGTTATTCCAGGAAGAAAGCGCTAGACATGCTGCAGCTCAGGAGAGACTCTGGCATCCAGCAAATCAGAAAATACATATATGGCCTTCGGGGGCATAGACAGTCCCAGCGATAGCGTCTCCAGGCAGGTGGATGCAGGGGCACCCAGAGCATGGGTCAGGGCAGAGTTGATAAGGGGTTCCGGCTGGTTGGCGGGCACCTGGTAAAGTGTGTGCTCCACAGGGTGAGGCTGACATGGAAGTGGGAGGGGGAAGGATTCGGAGGATGCCAGCTCCTGTCCGAGCCTGATGGGCTGCCATGTGCGGTGCAGAGCAGGTCGATTCCACATGGCCACAGGGACTACAGGGCAGATGGGCAGAGGTTGCAGGGAACAGAGGGACATCCAGAAATAGGACAAATTATCAGAGCATACCTAACATTTGTTGAGCCAGACCGCGGTGCCAGGCACTGGGCTACATAATGTGCAGCGCAAGTCCCCGTCTTTAGGAAGCCTCCGGAGGCAGATGTTACTGTTGTTGCAGGCACAGGGGCTCAGAAAACTTCTGCAACTCATCTAAGGTCCCACAAGTGATGAGTTCAGAATGCAGATCAGGCCAGGTTTGGCCAGTGCACGTTCCTGGCAACTGCTGCTGACCTGTGCGCCTCTGAGGGACATCTTAGGCAAAGAGCTGGGGACAGACAGGTGAAGTATTCGACTCCTGCCCCGCATGGTGCATTGGTCCGAATGACCTTCAGATTTTATGCTCCACCCTGACACGGCACACACTAGGGGAAGAATCAGTGATGCAGATACCAGTGAACAGATTGATTAGAATAGAGGGAGCCTGATTTTGGAACCAGTGTGTTGTGTTAGGAGTGGGCTGGCCGGTAGCTGCCAGGTGTGGCTGCCTTCTTACAGGATGAGAGGACACACCTGAATCTTGATCTGGACCACATGGGGCCTGGTAGTGGTGTAGAGCAGAGCCGAGAGCCCCGCCTCACCGTGCTCCCTAAGCCCTGCCCCACAGTGCTCCCAGAGCCCCGCCCCACGGACACTCTGTTCCCGCGTATTAGTCCACTCTACAGACAGCGTCTGCGTCCCTGCATGGGTAGAGATCTCCGATGGGCGTGGGGAGGCCAGGGTGTAGCCATGCTCCTGCACCTGGACAGCTCACAGCATCAGGTGGAATCAGTATCAAAGAAATAATTATGTCAATTAATCATGACTTATGCACAGAAATACAAGCTCATAAAGCAGAAGTGTGGTTCAGTGAGGGATGTCGGAATCACTGCCGAGAGCCCCAGGGAGGGCCTTCCATGGCGAGGACCCTAGGGATGACACCCAGACTATGGCAGAGGGGGTGTGGGGGCTGGAGGTCTGAAGCTGTTGCAGGCCTGGGTGGGTGTGTGAGGGTTCTGGGAGAGGAGACTGGTGCCTCGGCATTGAGGAGAGGGGATGGAGGGTGTCAAAGGTGACAAGGGAGGAGGGTGATATCCTGGCATAATATGGATAAACGCTGGCATTTTTCAAAGAAAAGCAAGGAGACAGAGAGAGGGAGTCCCTGCACGTGGGCACTGTGTGCATGAACACAGACCAGATCTGCGTCTGGAGCTGGGCTGGACTGCAGTGAGGGGGCTGCAGGGAGACCAGGAGGCAGGCAGTCCTCTAACCCAGGCAGCAGAGCCAGGTCGGAAGCGTGACCTTGGAGTCTCTGCAGACCCAGGGCCAGTCTGGTCCTCGCTGAGCCCTAGGCCTGCCTGGTGCCCCGTGCTCTTGCTCCACCCTGTGCCCAGCTCAGCACCCCACACCCTGCAGGAAGGAGCTGCTGGGACGCACCGGTCACCTCTGCTCGGAGCAAACCCCCCCCCCCCCCCGTGCTCTCAGAGCACTGGCCAGAGTGGTGTGTGACCTCGGCTAACTGCAAGGAAGGCTGGGCAGCCCATCCCACCACACAGGGGAGCCCATGCGTACTTCCACCCGTGTGGGAGACGGTGGGAGAGAGACGGTGACAATCCCACGCCCATGAAGAAGTAGAAGGAGGCTGCATGTGAGAGCCAAGGACAGGGAGGGAGCTCTCAGAGGTGGCTTCCTCAGCCTGGGAAGTGGCCAGGTGGTGGTGCTCCCTGAATGGCCCTAGGGTCAGGCTGGGTGAGGACAGGGGCCATTACATCACTAGAGTTCCAGGGTCAGCTCACGTTTCTTTGAGAAGCCCCAGGGAAAATGTTCAGGTGGACACGTGGGTCTGAGGTCCAGGGGGAACCTCAGGGAGGATCCAGGCCCCATGTGACCTTCTTGGTGGCTAGCCGCCTCTTGCGTTTTGCCTCATCACCCTTTGGTCAGTTTTGCTAAGGTCCTGTTTCCTGGGCGACGGTCATCCTCCTAGCACTCCCTGCTTGAACGCTCCTGGTCCTGCTCCTTGGCCGCTCCTGGCAGCCTCTTCGGCCACTGCAGTCTCTCCCTCCTCAGCCTGCCCATCCTCTGGGCTGAACTGCACCTTTCATTCTTAAAGTGGAGCCTCTGGCTTCCTGTTCTTCCTGGTCTCCCCTCCTCCTTTCTGTCCTCTTGTTCTGTCCGCAGTTTCACGGGACCCAGCAGGACTCAGAACCCCTGTGACCCTGGGCCGGCAGGTTTGGTGCTGATGTGCCTCAGTCGGCCCAGAGGGGCCCCTGGTCTGCAGAGCTTGGAGCTAAACAGGGACGACAAAGAGCACAAAGCACCCTGGACGCAGCCCACATGTGGCCACACGTTTGGCCACGGTCCTGCCTACATACCTCAGGGTGACGCAGGAGGAGCAGCCGCCCTGTGGGGGCAGCCTCGTGCTGAGGATGTCCCGTGCCATGCGGTTTAACACCCCGTAATGTGTCTATCTCTGTCACTTCCTGTCTTTGGAGTCACCAGGCCACACCTAGAGAAGTCGACGGTGATGGTCTCCGACTCCTGTGACTCCTGTTGTTACAGGGTAATCCGTCCTTCGGTGCCTTCTAGGGACACCAGTGGGATATGACGCTACTCGGGGTCTCGTCTGCAGGGGCGCCCTGCCCAGCGTGGCTCATGTGGACCATCGAAGGAGCAGGGCAGCCTGGGCTCCATGGGGGCGACTCAGGGCTGCTCAGCGTCGGAGACATTGATGGGCTTTCTCCTCAGGAGGACATGCATGTGCAGGTGGCCGTGCTAGCAGCTTTGTTACCGTGACAAAGTCCCCAGATAATCCACTTACAGGAGGAAGGCTTTATTTTGGCTCTTGGTCTCAGTTGTCTCAGTCCTGTGTCACCACCCATTGCTTTCAGCCTGTGGTGGGGCAGGACTTCAGGGTGGGAGTGGGCGTGCCACCAGGAAGCAAAGAGGAGAAGGGGCTGATGTCACCGCACCCCCTCAGGGACAATCCTGCAGGACCCACTTCCTCCCACAAGACCCCACATCCCAAAGGATCCAGCACATCCTGATAGCACTTCAGGTGGGGATCAACCCTTCAAAACGAGGGTCTTCAGGTCATTCGAGGCCCAAACCCTGATGCTGCCTAAAGTTGTTTTTCTTTTTTAAAGTAATTGAAAAAACTATTTTTTGATGTTGTGTAATTGCTTATCTTGGGATGGAAAAAGAGAGGCATGAAAGCTGTGTAGACTTTAAGCGTGTGTCCTGCAGGCACATCCAGAGGAGGCATCAGTGGTCACTACTGGCTTCTTCTTTTTCCAATGTTTTGCTTGCCATTCTGAGCTCTCGCAGTGCCCCCTGCTGCTGACGCTCATGCAGGGTCCTGGGTTAGGAACTTGTCCCTGGGAGCTAAAGCAGTACACACGTCTGGGTGTTTTCTCAGGGTCATTGCTCCTGCTTGGGGGCAGCGATCACACCCGACTCAGCAAAGGATTAACATCTGGGGAAATCGTGGAGTATGCAGCGGGAACCTGAGGCCGATCTGCTGGGCAACTGTGCACGGCTGCGGAGTGATTCTATCTCTGGGTTACTTTTAATCCCCCATTATTAAAAATCAGAAATAGTTTGCTAACCTTGGCCTCAGTGGAGCAGACTTGGAACCTTTGCTCCTGTTTCCTGAGTCAGGACCTTCCTGTCACCCCAGCCCACATTTGCTACAGGGACATCCCCACGGAGGTGTTTCCTGGCTGCCCCTTATCCTTGTTTTGCTGCATACCTAGAGTTAGGAGGCGGGGTCCCTATCCCCCATAGCCTCCTATGGCCCATGGTTGCACCCCACCCCCTCAAAAGAGCCAGGAGCTCTCCCTGTTTTGGCCACCTCAGCCCAGGCTCTGGGGACCCTCGCCCCAGTGTTCTCCGGGCAGGCAGGCAGCCTGGCTCTTCTGGCTTTAGGTTCAGCATCCTTGGATGGAGGGATGGACCACCAACCCCCACCTGCTGTAACTGTGGAGACTCTCCAAGTCTAAATCAGGGACAGCGCAGGCCAACAGCAGCAAGGGGCTTCCACAGCCATCGAAGCACAAGGGAGAAGACCAGCCTCAGGGCCTGGCTCCCCCGGGGCACAGCAGGCCAGGGAGTCAGGGAGCAGACAGGCTGGACAGTGGCCTCCCTGAAGCGGTGGACGTGGGAACCTGATGTGTCTGTGATTATTTATTCAGCTCTGACACCACATTAAACAGCCTCCTGGGTAGAGCACAATTGGATTCCCGTGAATTAAGGCACACGGTGAGGAAACCACAACGGCAGCAATTTAATTTAAAATGACAGCGTTGCTTCCAAAGGAAACAACAAACAGACTCACTGAGAGAAGCCGGGAACCTCGCCTCCAGACAAGGCAGCCTCAGCACACACCTCCTGTGTCACACAGGGGAGTAGAGGGCTCATGCTTCGTCACGCGAGGCTCCAGGGTCCACTGTCCAGCACCCGGGGCTCTGCAAGTCCAGGCCTGTCTGGGCCCCACACAATGTCCCCCAGGCCCTCTGCTGTGTCCAGAGGTTGGCTTTGCCCATCTTGTGGGATTTGAGTGGACAGAGGGTAAGAGGTGGCCCAGCCCCTGGCCGACCCCTGGCTCATAGTAGATGTCTGTGTGTTGCACCCAGGGGCGTTGCCGACTGTGCCCAGTGGTTTACTCATGCGTGGGGTTTAGGACCCACATGTGCATCGAGGGGAAGGATGTACAACAGGGCCATTGTAGGCCTTTCCAGTCCTTGACCTGAGATCTGGAGGTGGGCAACTGAGTGGCCTGCCCCTCACAGCCCGGGGACCTGACCCTCCTGCCCCACTTCCTGTGCAGCTCCCTTCCCTGACCCTCTGGCCAGGCCACACAGGCATCCTGGCCCTGACCCCACCCACATTTCCCCCGTGCACTGCCACGTTCTGAAAGGTCGTATTTTTGATTTTGTCATTTAATACAGGAACTATATCTGCAGACAGAGATTAAACTTTGAGAACATTTGGAGAAGAAATGTTATCTATGTACAAGGGGCGATTTCTGGTGGGTTGGGATCAGTGGCTTTTGAGGGCTTGGGGAGAGAAGATGTGAAGGCAGAGATTGGCCTCAGCTCTGTTTTGAAGAGCGCTAAGACCTGCTTGTGCTTTGAGGGACTCAGTGTGGAGACAGGTAAGTCTTGCTCAAGTCACAGGGCAAAGCCCAAGGGCGCAGGAGACATGTGTCCAGGCAGGGGCGTGGCTGGCTGTGGCAGACACTGGGATCAAGGCCAAGAGCACAAACTAATGGAACCAACCCCCTGAGCCCCCACTCTTGGCTAGAAGCTGGGCTAGGGTTTGGGGGATAGAGAATAGAGAAATAAAAGACATCACTCAAGCTGAATGGAGACTGATCTTGGGTGAGCCATCTCTAGGGGACCATCGGACGGTTATTACAGCCGCTTAGCGGGAAGCCAAGTGCCATCTTTTCACTGTAGAGGCCGGGGATCAACTCTAAACGATCCCTAAAGCCCAGGAAGATTAGATGATTGACTCAATCACTGGGTATTGATTTAGTGCTGCAGTAATTAAGGTGAGTGAGATTAACTGAAGGTTGCTGTGGTGAGAAAGAGGCCTCGCTGAACGAGAGGACTCCTAATGAAGAGGACAGAGTAGGGTGCTGGGGTTCCTACAGGCACACAGGGCGGGCAGTGCAGGCCCTCGGCCTCTCCAGGCAGCTGAGCACGTGTGAGTGCCCCCAGAGAGCCCAGCGCTGCCACTGCCCACAGCCTCACAAAGGCCTGCCGTGGGCTTCTGGGACACACACTGACCTCCTCTAGGATATGGAGGCTGTTTGGGGTGGCCTCAGGCCACATGGCTGATCTGATCACCTGTGTTGACACTGCTATAGGCCTTGACCAGGGCCCCAGGCCTGTGCCCAAACCTCATGAGACTTGGCTCAGGAGCAGCCATGCATCAGGCCCAACTTGAAGCGCTGGCCACAGAATAAACTATTTGTAGAGGAGAGAGCCTTTGTAGAGGAGAGAGCCAGGGACACATGCTTCCCATTACACCCCTGCACATTCCCAGGCAGGGTGGAAGTGTGCCTGGATTCTGATAAATAAAAGAAGGAAGAGGAGGGACAGGTGGGAGAAGTATTCATGGGTGACTTGAGGGGTGGACAGAGGGGTGGACAGAGCGTGGACGGAGGGTGGGTAGAAGATGGATGAGTGGGTAGATGGAGAATGGATGGATGGGGGAATGGGTCCTGATGGATGAGTGGATGAATGGATTGATCTGTGGGTGGATGAATGGGTGGGTAGATGGACAGATTGATTAATGGATGAATGAGTGTATGGGTGGGAGTATGGAGGGAAGGAAGAATAGGTGAGTGGGTGGAGGCAGGGAGGGGTCAGCAGCTGCCTGAAGAGATGGATGGATGGATCAATTGATGGATGAGTAGATGAATGGATGGATGGATGGTTGGATAGATGAATGGGTAGGTGAATGAGTAGATGGGTGGACAAATGGATGAGTAGATGGATGAGTGTGTGGGTGGGTGGAAGTATGGCTGGATGGATGGGTGTAGGGTGGGTGGGTGGAGGTATGGGTGGTTGGGTGGATGGATGGATGAGTTTGTGGGTAAGTGGATGAGTAGATGGGTGGATGAATGGATGGATGGATGGATGTGTGTGTGGGTGGGTGGAGGTATGGATGGATGGATGAATGGATGGATGGATGAGTGTATGGGTGGGTGGAAGTATGGATGGATGGATGGGTGTAGGGTGGGTGGGTGGAGGTATGGATGGATGGGTGGATGAATGGATGAGTGTGTGGGTGAGTGAATGAGTAGATGGGTGGATGAATGGATGGATGAGTGTGTGGGTGGAGGTATGTATGTATGTATGGATGGATGGGTGGGAGTAAGGACGAAGGTAAGAATAGGTGGTGGCTGGAGGCAGGGAAGGTACACTGGCTGGCTGGATCCATGGCCTAATGGATGGATGAACAGATGGATAGATAGGCTGGAGATGGGTGGACTAGAGGAGCCGAAGGCCACACTTGTTACTCTCCAGTAGTGGCAGTGAGAAGGAATAAACCCAAGAGCAGAGCACAGAGTAGAGGCGTTGTGGAGGCGTCACTGGATTTTAGATGTGGAAGAGGCTTCAAGGGCGTGTTGGTTCTCACTTCCCATTTTACAAGTTAGTAATAAATGTTCCCTCTCACTTACATCAAACTGCATGTGAATTCTATGCCAGAGTGGATTTCAGAGCAGAGCAGAGCAACTGGCTGTCCACCACAGCAGCGCCAGCAAGACCCCATGGCTGGAGACCCACCCATCTCCCAGAAGACCCAGTTCCAGGGATGTTTGCCTGGGGGCTTTCTTTACCTGTCTGAGTGATCCTAACAAACACTATGTCCTCTGATGCAATGCCTGCAGCTATGCAACCGTGACCGTGACCGACGCCCCTGTCAAGCTGACCTGTCCCTCACAACACGCCCCTTGTGTAACCACATGGGCTGCATTGCTGAGTCCACCCCATTTTTCAAATACTCCAGGATCATGGAAAGGACAGAAAATCATGGCATCGGATAAACAGGGGGTGGGGACACTCGATCCCTCAGGAACTTCTCTCCCACTGACCCCAGCTCATTCCCTGCTCAGCCCTACATGAGCCAACCTGATGGCATTTACTCTTTAGTCATTTGAAGAAGGACAGTCCCCAGGAGACAAGGAGGGGCACAGCTTCAGGGCTCTGGCAGAGGGCCTGAGTACAGAGGTGGTGGAACCACGCCCTCCCTCCCCCCACTGCTGTCCCCTCCTGCCTCTTGCTCTGTCTCTGTTTCCTCTAGTGAGCTCATTCTCCAGCAGCCTCAGGGACCCCTCGGCAGCACAGCAAACAGACCTCGGGCAGAATTCCCCGGCATTGTAAAAAGGATCGTAAACAGCACAGATCGTTTGACCCACAGTCTCTGCTCAGCGAGTGTGCGTGTGTGTGCCTGAGGGCAACGTGGTATGCAATTGTACCAGCACGTGAGGGCTCACACAGGCCACGCAGCCTTACAATACACCCTGATGCAGACCATGAAGTGCAGCATCAGGGCTGTTTCTGCAGGTGGCCGCAGCCGGGGGATCGGGTGCAGTGTGTGTGCGGTGAGCACAGAGCCACTCTCTTCTGCCACTTGGTGCCTTTCTCCCTGGTGTGACCCTCAGGCCACCTTCCCATTCACAAACCTGGCCTGCAGAGCTGCCACTGTGGAGCCATCAAACTAGGGTCAAGGGTCAGCCTCAGGACAAGCCTCTGCCCCAGAGACCTCCAGGTACCCTTGGTCTCTGCCCCCAGCAGAAACTGTGTCCCCCAGCTGTCCTGTGTCCCCCAGATGCATAATGACTGGGATTTGCTATAAAACGGCTCCTCAGGAAGGCTAGGGAAGGGGCAGCGCATCTCACTTTAATACCCGAGGCCATGCCACGAGGAATGAGAGACTTTGGGGAACAGGAAACATTTTCCCTGAGACAAACTAACAAATGACAGCATCCTCCTGGCGTTCCAACGATCGTGTGCTCAGGGAGGGGATGGCTGGTCTGGATTCACAGCCCAGCTCCTTGGCTCGGGTGGCTCTCCTGGGCTGGAAATCCTCACTGGTTCCTCAGACTCAGCTGGAGAAAACACTAATGTATGCTCTGCCACTGTTAAATATGTGGTGTCCCCAGAAGCTCACATGTGCAAACTGGAGGAAGAGACAAGGCTTCCCTGGTTATGAGTGTCTTAACCTAATCAGTGCATCAGTCCCCTGATGTGATTCTCTGGGTGTCAGTGGGGTGTGGCTGGAGGAAGTGGGTCCTTGAGGGTGTATCTTTGGGGATTACGGTTTGTCCTTGGTGACAGAGCTCTCTCTCTGCTTCCTGGGTGCCAAGTCCTGAGCTGCTTTCCTCCTCCACAATCTTCTGCCTGATGTTCTACCTCAACTTGGACCTGCAGCAATGAAGTTGGCCAACCACGAAGTGAGACCTCTGAAACTGTGAGACAACTTTTCTCCTCTATAATTGCTCTTGTCAGGGCTTTTGGTTACAGCAATGCAAAAGCTGACTCAAAAAGCCTCTTGATTTTCTTTTCAAATATTCAGAAAATAGTGGGAGCAGGGCTTTCCCTCAACCCACTTAAACCAGTGCATGTAAGTCACTCTCTAAGGGCTGCTGGGGCAGGAAGACTGACAGAGGAGGTTGCCAGGGAGCCATCTGAAGCCCCAGCACTGAGGTGTGGACATCACACTGGTCCCCACTGGCCCACCAAGGTGCCCCCAGGGAGCAGAGAGGCAAGCAGTGGTGTTGAAGGACTTTAGGTGGCTGATAGTGGGCATCTTCCCTGGGAAATAACAGCATCTTCTCTGCACAGTTCTGTGATAGTCCCTGCACCTGGACCACCACCCTGGAATTCTCATGAGTGGTACTCCAGTTCCAGGGTGTTTTGAGTACACGGAGAAGCCAGGCACTGTGCTAGTCGAGATCTAAGATGCCAGAATGAAATACGCCTCACAGAGATTTAGGGAAGTCAGCATCTTCCCAAAATCAAACCAGAGAAGGATGAACTTACTGAATGTTGGAGAGAGAAGGCTGGGCCAGAGGCTTATAACTTTGACCAAGAAAATATCGAGGACTTAATATACAGGGCTTGATAAATCCAGCCTCTGTCAGAACTGCTCTGTCTTAGAACACTGGGTTAATAGGAAGAGATGACAAGGGCTAGACTTGGTGTGACATTTTTTGGAACTCTCTGGTCTCCCGCTGTGGCAGGCACGTCAGCACCCTGGAGAGCTCCTCAGACACCTCCCACTTGATTTAGCAGGTCCTGCCACCCAGAAATACAATACAGACATTCTCAATATTCCAGAGAGAACAGGGGGTTCCAGGACTTAGCTACATGACAGAAACTCCCAGCAGGAATGAATCCTTGAAACCAACAGGGAGACGAGCATTTCCAGACAGTGCCTCAAACTTGAGAACGAGATCTGAATATTGAGGACGGGAGGCCCAGCTGGATGTACTGCAAAATCTCCATCATGATGCCCTCGCAACAGATGCCGGATTCACCGGGCAGTGGTCCTCCCCCTTCACGGGTCACTTGCTCACAAACCAATGGCCCCAGACCCGATCCCAACCCTACGTGTGCCTTCGAGTGTGTGCCTGCATGCACGTTTGTGTATGGAGATGTGTGTCCGTGGTTTGCAGCTCATTTTTAGACCTTTCCTTTTTTGGCTCTTTCTCTGGCTGCAGAAAAAGAGCCAAAAAAGGAAAGGTCTAAATTTCAAATGACTTGTGTTTGAGAAAACCTATACGGTGGAACATGTGGATTTTGTAGGGTGAGAACAAATAATGAATACTGATATATTTTGGTTTATTATTTTGACAGTTTCAAATTCCCATAGCAGCCTTAAAGCCAAATCTTGCAAAAGTGTTTCTTCTATTGTACTGGCCGGAACGAACACAAGCCTGAGAAGTGCTTTTGCCTTATACATTCTGTATTCCTCTGCTCAGGCTCTTGGGCCACCAAGAGCTGTCCTGAGCCATTCTGTGCCTGGCTGTCCTTAGTGCCTGGAGGTTATTTGGGGTGTACGGGATGGAGCCTCTGAACACTGAAGAGGGGTTTGTTCTCCCATAACGTTGTGATGAGCTGGATTTTCTCATCATTTGAGCAGGTATGAGAATAATATTGAACAATTAATGTTTTGTGAAAGCCCAGGTGACGAATGGACCCTGGTTGGTGTGCTACCCTGGCACTAGGCAGCCCTTGACGGGTGCTGTGGTCATTTTCACCCTTATCAAGGGGTGGTCGAGAAAGTCTGGGATCTTTACGAGGGGCTTCATGAACTGCCGTGTGCATGTGCTTCTGTCAGTGAGAAGGAAGGACAAAGGATGACACTGTGGCTGTAAATCGTGGCTGGGAGAGAGTGATAGGGACAGAGAATCCTCATTTGCATACACAGGAGGAAAATAGAGGAAATCTGTCCACCAGTTGATAAAAATATGTCATCAGGCAAAAAGTCCCCAAATCACTCAGTGTCTTAGGTCTCAGAACTGCCTGACGGATTACAGGTTGGAAAATTTAGGTCAGGCAGGGCTCCGTTCATCACCCACAGCCACAGCAACGAAGGGGCAGAACCAAACACGGATCCCTCCTGGATGGGACAGTGTCCCTTGACCCCACCTGACCCCACGCTGCCTCGGCAGGCACACCCAGGGGCAGTGCCTGCTGCCTTTTCAGCTGGCCACCATTTTGCCCACAAAGTCTGATGCTGTAACTCCCAGAGTCCCCTGGGCATCTGTGTTGGTCAGCTGTCCATTGCTGTAAAAAAAAAAAAGACCAGAGAGAAAATATTTAGGGGGAAAGGTTTACCTGGGCTCAGATTTCAGAGGTTTTGGTCATGGTGGCTGTGCCCATTGCTTCTGGGCTGTGGCGCGGCAGACAGCCATGGCAGGGAGGGTGTGTTGGAGCAGAGCTGCTCCCCTCATGGTGGCCAGCAAGCCAAAGAGAAGGGAAAGGGGCTGGGAAAAATGTCCCCTTCCAGGGCACACCCCCAGGCTCTGCTTCCCTAATGAGGTCCTAAGCCTCCACTGCCCCCGAAGCACGAGCAGCTGGGGACCACACCTGCACACGGGGGCCTGGGGAGGACATTCCAGGTCCTCAATGGCCTCTGACTGAGTGAGGACTGGACAAGCAGCCTGCGAGAACCACAGAGGCCATGAGTGTCATCCCCCCGAGGCTGAGGGTCAGAGAGGTGAACTACAGCAGTATGGAGCCCCTGGGTCAGCTGCTGGCTGGCCGAGTGTGCCCGCCACTGACATCTCCTTGCCTCAAAAGGTGGATGTGAGTCTCAGTTGGAATATTGAGAACAGGCCACACTTGTCCTCCCCACTCATTTATTAAAACACGGTCCCTCTGTTCCAGGCATCGGCCTCAGCTTCATGCATACAGTCCCCAGCACCCAGCCATGTCCTCCAGTGGTATGACATTGACATTGACATGCAAAATATACAGCATGTCAGAGGCTGGTAAAATTACAGATAAAAATAAAGCTGAGGCACAGTGCTGCCCGCTCCAAGGTCGAAGCTGGATTGCGGCTTTAAACAGGACCATCAGGGAAGGTCTGACTGAGGAGGTGAAATTGAGCCGAGACCTGAGGAGATGAGGAGTGCAGTTGCCAGCCCTCTGGCCAAAGTCGTTGGATATGATGTTCCATTTTAAACCCCTGCACTGCTCGTCAAATTTTATCCTTGCAGAAACTTTTCAGGAAGTTTCCAAGAACTTTTCCTCCAAAGGAGAATGCAGTAGCCACTCTGTGTTAAAAGCAGTGAGGAAATGAGCAGATCGGGCTGTAAACCCTGCAATTTATTATGCACCAGCTCAGGTGGGGACATAAATACGCCCTGTTGCCTGCACACAGACTGAAGTTCTGTGCACCAAAGTGTAGCGCGCGGAAGCCCGGGTCTCAGGAAGAAAGTCAAGGTGTCCGCAAGCCACCTAGGAGCTGTGTGATCACAGCAGTCACTTAGAATGCCAGAGTCTCAGGCTCTCAGAACGATAGAGGAGAACCTCTTCAGCTATGTTCCGCCTGCAGAGCAGCTATGGGCAAAGGAAGAGGACAGGCTCATACTCTGAAATCAGGCCCCCGAGGGGGCCCAGCTGGGCGCAGGAGGCTCTGGGCTGGGAAAGCTGTGGTCTCTGCACTTCAGTAGCATGTGAGAGGATCCCAGCAAAGGAGTGAGTGATGCCAAGAGGGACTTCTGGCTTGGACAGTGGTGGGTAACTCCATTGGAAGCCTCCTGCATGCCAACAGGCGGGGCTGGACTTCACATCCGCCTTCTCAGAGTCCCATGAAGCCTTAAGAAGAGGACAGGAGAGCCTCACAGCACAAGGCCAGTGAGCAGAAGTGGAGGACCCTCTGGTCTCCAAGGTGTGCTATGTCCCAAGAGCTCTAGAGACTGGACCATAAGGGCTGCAGGTGACCTGTCACTTGAACCCTTGTGAAATTGGTACCCCTCAGGGAACAGTGAGCTAGGAGAGAAAATCCCACCCACCTCCAACCTCAGGGAACCAGAAAGTTGTCCTCCCAGGTCCTGGGAATAAAATGACAGGAGCCATGGAGAATGGGAAGCCCCTCGCCAAGTCAGGGTCACCTCCGGGCAAACACACATCCCCCGGGGACTCAGTCCTCCCCAGCCGCCCCCTGTGACCTCCACAGGTTCTAAGATACCCAAGGAATCCTGGAAGTAGTGAAGTCAAATAAAACACAGCAAGGGGGAGAGGAGCCAACAAACAACCAGCAGACAGAAGCAGCCCAGGCCCAGACACTGCCTGTGAAGGGACACAGCCCGTGTTCCCGTCTGCGGAAGCCACTGCCTGTGTAGAGCAGGAAGGAGGTGACTCCAGCAGAAGACAGGCGGCCCTCACTCAGCACCCAGGGTGGAGCCGCTCGCCAACCAGACCTCGCTGTCAATGGGTGCCTTGAGCAGAGGTCGTCAATGAGGATTGGGGCCAGCAAGAGTGGACGAGAGGTCCCAGTTAATGGTCCACAGTATGCAGTGTGACTCAGACATAGGAAATAGGAAGAGAAGTTTCAGAGGAGCAGGGGAGTGACATGAAGAGTCGCTGTGGTGACTTCTAGGAGAGCGTGGAGGAGGGGAGGAGGGAGAGTGGAGACAGAACACAGGCAGGATGGTGGAGCTCAGGACCCCCAGGAGTTACCAGACACCGAGGCCATGAATCCCAATCAAGATAAATAAAAACAAGTATCAAGGTGCCTCAGGGAAGAGCCCTAAAATTCAAGGGAAGAGAAGATTGTAAATGCATCCAGATTACTTAGGAGAAAATGTCTCACAGCAGCGTGTGAACATGGCGAGAATGGAAACCAGAGGAAAGTGGTTCTGTCTTCAAAGAGACACACACGGTGACTCCAACTGTGGCGCATCCTTCAGATCAGAGGGTCACACCTGGCAGGACTTACCTCATGAGAAAGCTGCACCCCCTTCCCCAGATATAGGTACCTGTTCCAGGAGGGAGGGGAACCACAGGACAGAGACATCCTGGGCTAGCCAGTGACCCTCAGCAAAGCGCTGTCCACACAAAATAGCAAGGAACATTTAGTTCCAGAGCTCAGACATCTACAATGCTCTTAATTAATCACCACACAGGTGTTAAGAATGAAGGGACAATTCCAGGCAGCTGCGTCAGGTCAAGAGCAGGTGGTGAGGACAGCCTTGGGCCAGGCACAGGGCTTTGGAAGGTGAGGGATACCAGCCCCTTCCCTAGAGGACCCGGCCACAGATGGCTGCAGGGGTGCAGCCCTCACAGCCTCTGTGCGCATGACCCCAGCCCTCACCCAGCCCCAGTCTGCTCTCCAGCGCACCCAGGGACCGCCCTCCTGGCTTCCCGCCTGCACACCTCCACATCCCACCACAGTCTCCTAAGATCACCTGCAGCAAGGACCGCCACCTTCAAGGCCAACCCCCAGCTCCTCTGTCTGGCCTGTCGGTGGCTCTTCTATTCCCGCCTCCTCTTTCCAACCCCAACTTCAGCTTGTAGGGTTGGTCCCCAGCTGAGCGCCCCTCCCTACCTGTGCCTGAGCACACACGAGCACACGCATGCCCACACCTGCACACTCCACATCCACATGCACACACGTGCTGCTGCTGTCCAGTGTCCTCCGTCACGACCTCCCTCTGCCACCCAGACCTTACAGGATGTTCATGTTGCCCCATGAAGCTGGGTCCTCTGGGAAGCCTCCCTGCCCACCTTTTCCCTCTGCCTATCTGGGTTGCTATGGACTGAAGAACTATGTTCCCAAGTCCCTGTGTCAAACCCTTTTTCTGGCTTCAAAAAATGTACCCTTGGCCGATTTGGCCCGTCACCCGCATTAGGAGTTCTCATGAAGACATCCATGGGTGGTCCTCTCAGTGACCACACATAATTGAGAAATTGACTTTTTTTGTAACTTGCAGAGGAAAGGAACTCGCATTCCAGGAGGATTTTTAAATATATAGAAACAACTTTGGAAGCATGTTCCATTCCCTTACAGTAGAATGGCGGGTGGGGGACGTATCTGGTAGGTATTTGAAGCCCAGGTTCTGTGGTGATTTTCAAGTTCAGAGTTGGGTTGTTCTGCTCTCATTAATGAAGTTCCCCAGCCCCGGGCTCTGCGGTGGCTGCTGTGCCCCATTAGGACAGATGCACCTGCTCCTGACTAAGGCATGGTCTGCCAGCCCCCTTCACTCAGGCGAGTCGATTAATGTGGCAGCGATGATTAAGACCACAGTGGCTCCAGTCACTGTCCCCTGCTCCCAGAGCGAAGCAAGCTGGGGAAGGAGGCGGGGAGGGAGTGACATTCGACTATCCCTGTAACTCAGGGGACTAGGTAGCCAGTCCCTCCAGAACCCCAAGTCACATTCTATATCACAATCTACCCTTTTCCAAGTAAGCCCCCATCTGGGGTGGAAAAGTAAGGTCCAAATCATTTCTCCCGCGCACAGGTGCTGGGATCCTCATCAGAGTACATGGATGGTGGCCCAGAAATTGTCATGGCTGTGTCCTGCGTCCAGGTGCTTCATGGAAGATTCCTTCTGCGGAGTGAAGACTCCGGAGCCCTCCTGTCTGGAGACACCAGCTCCCGGGGCAGGCACCAGGCACCGAGTGCACATTCCAGGCTGGGGCTCTGGAGAGGCCTCTCTGTGCTCAGGGATGTGCCTGGTCCCTCTGGTCCTCAGGGAGTCCAGGGGTGATGGTGGAACTGAAGTCCTCTCCGGCCACAAACTCCACTGCAGCCAGCCTGGCTGGCTCCATGGCCTCTCCCTGTTACCTCCGTGGCCTCTCCCTGCTGCCTCCTGTAGCATGCCCCTCCCTCCCCGTGGCCATGGCTTGCAGACCCCACCACTCCTCCCCCAAGCCCCCCAGCCCTGCACCTGGGCACCTGCTAGTGAACACCCAGACCCAGCCGATGCCCCCGGAGCCCCGGCCTCTTAGCATGGGTGGCCTCCGGGATGCCCACACTGCCCCAGAGGGGCTGTGGTCCACAGCTCTGCCTTCAGGGTCCTCTTCCTTCACCCTTCCTGATCGGCTTGCAGGTCCCTTTCCAGAAAGCTGTCAATACTCACATCCATGAGACTGGCCACCGCCTTGGGGCCTCCTGTCTCGTGCTCTGGAGGCTGAAGTCTAGGGTCAGGCTAGCAGGGTGGCCCCGGCAAGGCCCCGTCCTGGCTTTCAGAGGGTACCTTTCTGCTGTGTCCCACAGGAAGGGGAGGGAGCGAGCTGCTGGAGTCTTTTCCTAGGAAGGCTGATCTCGTCACATGGGCCCCACCCCCATGGCCTCGGCTAACCCTCATCTCCTCCGGAAGCCCATCTCCTAGGAGCTCAACATGGGGGGCCAGGGCTCCTGCAAAGGACATGAAAGGACACAGATGAAAGTCTGCAGCACCCTGGGCACCCGGTGGCCCCTGGGGACAGATGCCACCCTCCCAGGACTTTCCTGTTCTGACTCTGCAACCCCGTCCTGCTGACATAGCTCACAGCTCTCCCCTCTTCCTCTGTTGTCTACTGTAACCTTAGCCACAGATGGTGGCATCCGAGGGCCCACCACTCATGCTGACGTCTGTAGTGAGCAGCAACATCTTGAGCTGTGACAGGGAAGGGGCCACATAGTCCATTCATGTCTCCACTTGGACCTGGTGACTCTCACATCCAAGTGAGGACAACCCAGGCTGGCAGTTGTAGGCAGCCTGTGTGACTCCAGCCCGAGCCCTGTGCCCTTCTCCTGGGGAGGAGCCCTTTGCCCCTGTCAGCAGGGTGCCTGAGCACGCCCCATGGTGGCCACAGCACAGGGTGCTCAGGCCAGCCCTGCACCACCATCAGCCCCAGTGACACCAGCATCCTTGGGGAGAAACCTAAACACCCAGTAGGGAAGTTCCTGTGACTGAAGGGCATCCTGGCCTGGGCAGGGGGCACAGTCCAGCTGCCTGCCCGTGCCCTCTTGGAGGACACACTGTCCCTCATGGCAACTCCTGTCAGGACACAGAAACTCAAGTTCACAGATGCAAAGACCAGGGCTAGGGGTGGCTGCTGGGGCCTGGTCTGTCCACGTCCAGCAGGGCCACTGCACTGCGTGCTGCGAGGGGACTCGCTGTGGCTGAAGCACACGCCTGTGTGTCTGCAATGGAAGAGGTCTTTGCTCCAGCCCCGCCTGATCCCCCAACCAGAACCCCCAATGCACCTGTGGCTCCCTCTCTCTTGGACACATGGGCTTTCCTACGAGGCCTTCCGTTCATTTAAAATCTAGGAAGTGGTGCAGAGAGGGGGGGTTGGCTTTTCAAGCCTGCAACGGCCTGAGAGCCTTTCATTGCAGCCCAGTGACCAGGAGCAATGGCAGCAGGGCCACCTAGGCCTCAGGTAGAGCCCATGGATGCTGCCTGAAGCTCTGCTCTGGTGCCAGCTCACGCTCCCTCCCCTCCTGCCTTTCTGGGGGTGGGAGGCATTTTAGGCTGGCTTTCTACCCCTGTCCTTCTCTGACCTTGGTGGGGAGGTGGCTTCTGAATGACATGCTCCCTGGGAGGACATGCCACCTTCAGTCTGAGATAGGGGCTTTGGTTGTCCTGCGAGAGAAGAAGAATGCAGAGGGTTCATCTGACTCAGTCTTTGAAACTCGGAGCCCAGCAGCAACATCCACTCAGAATAACGCAGGGCTTCTAATTAATGCTGTTAATCTCGGAAACTCATAAATTCATGTGGCACCTTCCCAAGGAGACTGCTCAGTGTCCCACCTGGGGCTCAGATGGCCCGAGTCTGCATTCTGGCTCTGCTGTGCCCTGGTTGTGTGACCAGCTAGCCCCTTGAACTGTCAGATTCCAGCATCCCTGGCTGGCACTGCCTGGTACTGATGAGGTAAAGGTCACCGGGAAACTCTGGCTCCTCCCAGGTGTCCAGGGAGCCCTGGTCTGGCCTGCCATCTTACAGCTCCTGCCTGGGTGGCTCGGAGCCCATAGAGCAAGGGTATGTGGTGGCCTCAGCCTGGCCCCTCCTGCACGCGTCTGTTCCCAGTTAGGAGAGACCACGGGCATCGAGAAAGGAGCTGGGTCCCCAGTGTCCCCTTCCAGCGCCTCATCCCAATAAGCAGGTGGGGTAGAGAGGGGACAAGGTTCCCACGGCCTGTCCCGCTCCATCACTGTCTGGGTCTGAGCCACATGTCCAGTGGCCCCACTCTTCCCTCTCCTTGCTGAGCCGGTCTGTCTGGGAGACTCGGGTGTCGTGCCCGGGGCCTTCAAGCCCTCTTCCCCAACGTACAGTGTCCTCCCTCATACTCAGAGCTCAGAAGCCGGTCCAGCTGGTGTCTGCCACCAGGCCAGGGCAGCCCAGGTCAGGCACCTACTGAATCCCCCCTGAACCCCTCAGCTTACAATGCCCCCACCCCCTGGCCCTGGGTGGCTGCCGACCACTGCCTACTGCCCTCCTGCACAGCCAACCCTCCCCTGCACCCTCCCTCTGTGCCTTCTAAACACCCTCATCTCTGCCCAGGGGCAGCACCTATAAAATGGGGGAGGAGTCCAGCCTCTCAGGCCTGGGAGGGGCCAGGATTCCTGCCACTGTGGTGGGAATCAGGGGACTCTCAGGACAGCTGGTCTCCCAGGGAGCACGGGGCTGGAGATGGTGGTGTCCGAAGAATTCAGGGACCAAGGCTGGTCTATTTGGCAGTGAAGTCAGAAGTGGCTCCCAGGACAGTAGCAAGGAGGAGGGGTCACTCCGGGGTGGCGAGGGGCAGTTATGAGCGACAGGAGGTTTCCCTCTTACCCAAGAAGGGTCCCCGGCTCCCTTCCCAGGACTGCAGATGGCAGGTTCTCCAGGCAGATGGATTTAGGGGAGGGCCATTTTGAAACCTTGTGAAGAGAGGGGACGACCCGTGGGGGGAGCCACCCTGCATGCTCCTGGCAGTTGCAGAACAAGGGACGTGGGAGGGCCAGAGAGGCACCTATGTAGTCACTCATTTTCTGTGACTCTGAGCTGCCACATCACTTTTCTTTTCCTCAGTCCTTGTGCAGGGGTACTCATGTCCTGGCCAACTAGGAAGACGAAAGACCTGCCTTCTTCAGGGCTTGATGGCTACAGAGCTCACTACCTGTCCCCCTCTATCCCTGGACAAGCTAGCTCGGCCCCTGGCTCTGAGGTTCTCCGTCCAGCGGAGGGTAGTGTGGACAGGAGGTCTCAGGGCTTCCTCCAGTCCTGACATCCCAGGACCCTCCCACTGGCCTTTCTGCCGTCCGTGCTCAGGGGAGCGCTGGACCTCCCCAACATGAACTACAGGAGGCTGGGCCTACCTCAGCCTCCTCCTCAGCAAAATGGACTGTGGTCTGTTGCCATCATGTGCAGGTGGCTCTGTGTTCTCTGTGACAGGCCACCCCTCCCACCACAGCTGTCCCCCCTCCTCCTGACCACTGGAGCAGGGTTCCTGGGAAGGAGGGGAGCCTGGATGCAGCTGCCCTGACCAACCCCTTCACTGTCACCTCTGTCCTGAAGGGGCCCGGGCTCTCCCCCTCTGTACTATTGTACCCCTGTGACTCCTGTGACCCTAGGAATATAGAACCCAGTGCAGTGGCCTGGCCCCTCTTGCCAATGTCTTGGCTGGGCACAGAATCACGAGCCACCACACAGCTTTGTAGATTCAAACAGCAATTCTTTATTCCCGAACTCACACCGGCCTCCACACACGCTCTGGGGCAATCCCGTTCTGCTGCCTCCCAAATCACCTACTCCACCAGGCTTTTTCCCAAATCTACTTTCAGAATCTCACAAGAGCTCAACGGGAGCTCAGGCAGCAGGAACGCCCTAATCCCAGCAGCAATAATCTTCAACCTCCAACTTCCCTAAACCCCCTCTTGTCTTCAACTGGGAACGCCTTAAACTTGTCTTAAACCAGGAACACCCTAAACCCAAGGAGCGGGATACTTCCTCAAACCTGATCTGCTCTAAACCCAGATCTGCCCTGGTCCTTGAGCAAGGTCACCTTACATGCAATGTCAACAGCGAAATTCCAAGGCAAGTCCATTTAACATGGGGTACGCTGGCAAGGAAATTTCGATGCATCATTCCTACTTGGTAATGGCCCTCAGCACCCTCTGAAGCACTGGCCATGAGGCTGGAAAGGAACCCAGGTGCTGGGCCCCAGCAGTGGCTTTGGGCCCTCAGGGCCTGTGTCGAGGTGCAGGCTCCGTCCGCCAGGAGCCCCTACCTGAGTGGACTCCCACGCGTCGGCTTCCCTGTGTCCCTGGGTGTGCTGGCTCTTGTCTCCCCACAGATGCTGGTGAGGTGCACGATTCCCCTGTGGCTCTTCCTGCTGCAGCTGGAGCAACCATCAGCCAACAGGTCCTCACTGGACAGAGCCCAGTGTCAGCGTCTGGACTAGGGAGACTGCCACTCCTGTTGCCGCAAGCCCAGGGCCTGTCAGTCCTTAGAAGCAGCCACAGCCGGGGACTGTTGGCCTAGCCGCTGCTGGCCAGAGGCAGGAGCACCCTGCAGGTCGAGATGGTGCTCGGTGACTTAGTGATTCTTGTGTTTTGCTTTTTAAATTGAAGTTTGAAGGAGTGAGAGTTTGATGTTTTTCTGTGATTATTTTTTTATTTAATTCTTTCTCTGGATCATAAAATATGAATTCATATTTTAGGAGATAAAAGAAGCTTAACATCTTTCATCCACTTTCAGCATTTTTGCTAATTTTTTTTAAAAACAAAACATTTTGTTCTGGCATCCTGAAGGGTGCAATTTCATGACTCAGGAGAATAAATAACAGATAAAAATAAACCTAGTTCTCAGCAAAGGTGAGGTGAGTTCCCCAGGATGGAGACGTCAGGCACAGATGCGACCCACAGCCTCAGCACAGCCCCACAGAGCTGGAGGGGCTGTCCCGGACCCTCGGGGACACCCCAGTGCCTGCCACCCACCAGGGACCTGCAGTCCTGTGCCAACCCACCTGATGGCCTCAGGTGCTCAGCTTGTGTGTGAGGGTCTTCCTTTGGAAGTTCAGGCACCCAGGGCCCCCGAGCCCCAGTCATGGAGATGACATGGCAAAGCCAGTGATCTTGATGATGACAACTTCTTGATTGTCACCATGGATGTGTCAGGCGGGTGATCAGCACTTTGCACGAATTGCATTACCTGATCCCATCCTCCTCCCCCGGCTTTATGGAGTTATGATTGACAAAAATTATATACACTTAGGCTGCACACGGGGTGTTGGGGTGCATGTATACGTCAAGGAGTTAACTGCACCATCAAGCTAATTAGCATATCCATCACCTCACTCTCGGTCTTTTTCCTTGTTTATGAGAACACCCAACGACCTACTCCCTTGGCAACTTTGGGGTGCAGGATGCAGGTGAACTGCAGTCCCCACCCATGCGTTGGAGCCCAGAACTTACCCATGCGCTTAACAGAAGCTTCACGCCCTCTGATCCACGTCTCCCGTGCTTTCGAGGTTAGCTTGCCTCTCTGATAGAGAAAAGTGACACCTCTGCTGTGTGTCACTGGGACAGCCAAGGAGGTGCTCACAAACCTTCCTCAGGAGTGAAGGTGCAGTCAGCGGCAGCAGTCACCCTGGGAGCACTGGGTCACACCCTCTGCAGGTGTCCTGGAAAGACCCCTTGAGCCTGAGCAGCCTGATTGTCAGGAGACGGCTCTGGGGGCCACAGTAACTCTAGTCCCCCAGGAGCCCCAGAAGCACATGTTGTCCTTCCCACATCCAAGTCCAAGGCATCTATATTCAAAATTAGGACAAGCTCACAACCTTCCGGACTTCCACAGGCAGGATTCTGATTTAAGGCTGACCAGTGATCAGGAGAGGGCACTTCTAGGGTCCAGATTAGTGGAGCAATTGCTGACGGTGGCCGGCAACTCTCCAGGCTGCACCCCTGCCCAGTGCCATCCTCAGGCGTGTGGCAGGAAGGGGGTTTTCCACACTCATGTCACATTTCTGAGGTCGTCACAGGGCTGGGTGCCTTGGACCAACCCTAACCCTAACCCTAATCCTCCCAGCACAAAAGTGCTGCAATGCGGGTCAGACCTGGGGCTCCTTGGGCCTCTGCCCAGGGCGGATGGTGTCCTGGGACAGGGTTCGGTCCTGATAGCTCCTCACCCGCTTCCTGCAGAGAACACACGACCCAGTCCCACCTCCCTGGGTCCTGCCTCCCTGGGTGACCTGCTCAGCTCAGCCTTGCCCACAGGGCAGAGGCCAGGCCTAACAGATGCCCAGCACTTGGCTGCACCTCCCCTACAGGGCTGCCACCCTGCTGCTGCCCCTGGTGGCCCTGGCTGGCTGGGAGGGGGTGTGTGCCTCTCTCGGGCTGCTTGCTGAGGTGTTTGTCCTCCCCTGGGTATTGATTGGGATTCTAAAGAGCCTGAGGTTGGGGCTGGTCAGGGCCCCCTGGCCCACAGTGGGGTGATCACAGTAATGGACAGGAAACCCTGCTGGCACAGGGCGTTAGGCTGACGTGGTCACAGACACGTCCACGGGAGACTTTCTGAACAGGTGCCAGCCTGTCTTTGGGCACTTTAATTACAGCTCCAAGTTTAGCAGGGGAGTTGTTACTACTGACTTAGTCCCCCTCTGGTAGCTCTGGATGGGCTGAGGCTGCCCTGGACAGGAGGTGGATTTTGTGGGGTCATTTGAGCTGGGTCCTGGGTCTGTGACTGGGTGACACCATCTCATTCTGTTGCCTGGCTTGGGCCCAGTTTTCTAATGACAAAGAGGGAGACCTCATCTTGTTTATCCACCTAGCGATTCCAAAACCTCTGGGGACTTGTATGTGTCTAAAGGTAGGGACCCCGGGCCTCCAGGGCTTCAGGATTCCAGGGGAACTCGGGGCGAGGAGGAGGCTGCGGAGGGAGGGCACGCAGGCTGACTGGGGGCGTGGGAGGGGCGGGGCGGGGGTGGGGGGCGAGGCAGGTTCTGCGAGGTTCAGGCCCCACAGCCCTCGTCAGGGCAGCCCACGCCTGGCAGCACCTGAGCCTAGTAAGCCCAAAATAGAAAGAACCAAATAAGGTAAAGCCGCCTCACCTTAGAACTGCCTGCAGATCAGCCGCTCATGCAGCCTGCACTGCTGTCAAGTGACAGCGGGCAGATGTCCACTGAGGAGCCCCGAGCAGGTGGTCCACTCAGCCCAGCCCACCCCAGGGCCAGCTGGGGCATCTGCACAGGTGGAGGGATCCAGCATGGCCAGGCAGTGGACTGGGCCCAGTGATGAGCACTCAGGACTGCAGAGTGCTGGGTGGAGTTGTAGGGTCCCCAGCTCTGACCAGGGACTGGGAGGGGTCAGCTCTGCAGACCCAGGGGGCAGAGCGTGCAGGCCAGCATTGAGGGCCCACATGAGATGGATCTGGAAGGCAGAGATTTGAGGATCCTCAGGATGAAATCCCTGTGACTGTGATGGACACCTTGCCCCAAGAGAGGCGATGTCTGACAGGGCCTCGGGCACTGCGGGGCTGCGTCCCCATGGCCTGTCTGACAAGAGCTTGGTCCCCACACCCTCCCCAGACCACATCCCAAGTCAGTTCTGCTGAGACCAGAGGCTTCACTTTCCCCCTGTGGGAGATGGAGGAGCTGCGTCTCCTCCTGACCCAGCTGTGGAAAGTCACAGGGAAACAGGGAAGGGTGGGGTCAAACCCATGCGGCCCTCGGAATGTACCTCAGGCCACATCGGGAGGCCGTCAGACTCAGATTGTGCTCAAGCCAAACAGGTAAGCCCTGGTACAGGTCAGCCCTGACACAGGTAAGCCATGGCAGAGGTAAGCTGTGGCACAGGTAAGCTGTGGCACAGGTAAGCTCTGGCAGAGGTAAGCTGTGGCACAGGTAAACCCTGATACAGGTAAGCTGTGGTACAGGTAAGCTTCAGCACAGGAAAGCCCTGGTACAGGTAAGCCCTGGTACAGGTAAGCCCCACTGTTGTCCGAAGAGGAAGGGAGGAAGTTGGACCAAATGCTCAGCCCTGATGTCAGACCTGGGGTGGGAGGAGTTGGGAAGCCACATGGCTGGGTGTCAGCTGGGGCTGAATTTGGCCTGGAGGAGGCCCCTCCTCTCTGAGGAAAGCCCACCACCCTGCAGACCCCAGGGCCAGGTGGGGCAGTTGCTGTTTGGGGTGGAGGTGCCTGAAGGAGGCACCCCCACAGAGCTTCAGCCTTCCTGATGGCCGACCACGGCCCTGGTGCCCGGGGCTGCAGCACCTGGTCTATGTGCCAAGCTCTGAGCAGGCCTGTCCCTCTCAATGGTGTCCACAGCCTTTTCATTACCCATGGGGCCTGTGACGCCAGCAAGCAGAGAGGCCGTGTGTGGCTCCCCGGCCTGCGGTTCCTCCGCACCGGGCCACTCTTCCCCCCCTTTTCCTCTCCCCTCCCTTCTCCCCCACTGACCCAGCTCCTGGTCCAGCCTCCTCCTGTCCCATCTCCTCCCCTGCCCTCACCTCTCTGTCCCTCCCCTGCCCCTCACCCAGCCCCTGTCTCCTCCCTCCCTGGCCCTCCCTGGCCCTCCCTCCCCTTCTCTCCTGTCCACTTGGGCTGTGACCACTGCAGGGGGCCTGGAGCCCTGGGCCCAATGTCAGCTGCACCCCCCTTTTGTCTCTGTTGGAAACAGGACCATCACTCCCTTCCACACCCAGAGCTGGCCAGTGAGCACGGGCGTCACCTGTGGAACTCACGGCAAGGCCACAGGATGGTCACAGAGCAGGGACCAAGCCATCATCCTCATCCTGCCTTGGCCACCAACCCACCCATCTGACACACACCAGACTCCTGAAGCAGAGGGGCAGTGGGCCAGGCGCCTGGCACCACATGCAAGCAGAACTATCCCATTCTCATCCTCTGGTCAGGGATGGGGCACTCCCAGAAGCCGTGTCCACCAGCCCTGGCAGAGACGGGGCAGCTGAGCAGATGCAGAGTGTCAAGTCACAGCAGGTCACTCAGAGCCCTGGGGGCCAGGACCCTCGCTGCACCGCCCCCAAGAGGCCTGGGCTCTTCCTCCTCTGCCATGGCTGCTCCCTGAGCCAGCTGCCCTGCCCTGCCCTGCACATCAGTGTCCGTTTCCTCCAGACGGTGCCAGGCCACGAGAGCACCTGCCAGAGCGGCTTCCCAGGGAATCAGAATGGTGTCGTTAGCAGCCACAGGGCTCCCTCCCGACTCCAGGATGGACAGTGCCCGCCACCAGCCAGCCAAACACAGGCCAGAACAAGCAGAGCTCTGGGCAGCTTGTTTTCCACCTATTAACACTAATCTGTTTTTCTTCTGCATTTCCAAATTCCTCCCTTCAGGTCCCAGTCACAGCATGCACAGCCAGATGAGATCGGCTCCTGGGATGCGCTGACAACCCTCCTGACCATGACTGCTTCATTTGTGAAATGGAGAATATGCTCACTTCTCAAGTCAGACGCAGACAGGAGAGGCTCACAGTAGATGGTCTCAGGGATGTGTTCTGTGGGAACTAGTTAGGAATTGCTTTCAGTTGTCAATAACAGGCTCTCATAAAATGATGTCTTAAACAATATAGAGGTTTATTTAATATTATTTAAGGAGAAATCCAACTTGCTAACTGCTGCAATGGCCCAAAGTCAAGGTCTTTAGCTTTCTGGGTCTTTCCTTCCTTGCCCACAAATGGCTGCTGTTGCTCCAGGGTTCACACCCATTTGCCCAACAGCATGACAGAAGAAACATTGGCATTAATATCAGGAAATCAAATCTTTCAAGAGCTCAGAAGAAATATATGGACATCTCGTTGGACAGAATTATGTTGCTCGCCACCCCTACCTGTAAGGGTGCATTCTTTGTTAGATACATTATTTCCCCTGAAGAAAAAACCAAGATTCTTTTGCCTATAAACAAAGGAAAATGGGTAACAGGGGCTCAGAGGATTAAGTGCATGATGGTCTGGGTGGGCCCGGGAGTGGAGGCCTTTCATAACCAAGTAACCAGGAAGATGCTGGGCAAATCCAAGGGAGCAGGGTCTTTGGTCCCTCTGAACTTGCAGTGTTCACCCAGGAGGCTCCGTGTGCAGGGCAAGGTCTTGCTGCCCACGCTGACCCTTAGCTGGAGCACCTTCTAAACGGGGTCTTGCTGTGTTGCCCAGGCTGGCCTTGAACTCCTAGCTGGAAGGATCCTCCTGCCTCAGCTTCCTGAGTAAGTGGGTGTTCAGGTGGAGATGTGAGGTGACGCAAAGTTCCTGTGTGGGGCAGGGCATGAAGGCTCAGAGGTGAAGGGACTGGCTACTATGAGAGCCTTCACCAATCAGTGCTTTGCTCGCTGCTGGGGATTAACTGGGCGGTGACGTGGCAGGGTGGTCTGGAGGAGCTGGTCATGGGCAGCGGCTTAGGGTCTTATTTTCTGAGCTGACCTTAGTCTCTCTCTGCTTTCCCATTGCCGGGTCCTGAGCGGCCTTCCTTAGCCACGCCCTTCCACATGACGCTGGGCCTCACCTAGGGTCCAGACAATGGGGTAGGCAGTGGTGGGCTGGGACCTCTGAATCCCTGAGATCCAAATAAACCTTTTCTTCTTGAAATCGTTCTTGTCAGGCCTTTTGTTCACAGTGGTGACAAATTGGCTGAAACACTGGGGCTGCAGGCAGGCACCACCACGCCTGCTTTCTAAGGACAGCCCACTCCTCTCCTGCAGGGGGGCGGCTGGGAAAGCTTGCTGAGCACAACCCTGAGGGGTCTCTCTGCACCTGTCTCTGCCCCAAGAGAGCCTTATCAAGAGCAGTGTAAGGTCCCTGGTGCTGGCCTGAAAGCCCTGCCTAGCAGGTTGGAGCTTAAATGACGCCCAGGAGATGCAGGGCCATTAGGTGAGGTTTGCCGCCACCTGCAGTGGTTCCCCCCTTACCACCTCTAAGCGCATCCCCAGCATCTGGAGCTGAGCCAGGGGCCATGTGGTTGGGTCACAAAGACCTGCGGGCTCCAGTGGCAGAGCTTTGCAGGCCCTTCCACTGTGAACATAGCCAAGCATGGCCTCCACGCTGCCTGTCCTTCTCCAGCCATGGGAGCCCCAGGAGGACCATCCTGCACCATCAGGAAAGTCACAGAGGAAACCAGGCCTGCTGTGCTGGCTGGAGACCAAGTGAGCAATGTCTGTCCGCCGTTTGTCCCCACTCAGAGCCTGTCAGGTGACCAACAGAGGCACGATGCCAGCTATGCCAAGCTGCCCAGGGGAGGAAAGTGTTAAGCTCCCCATGGATAGAGCCCAAGTTGTGCCCAGGGCCAGCGCCTCGGAAAGGAGGCCGAGTGTCCAGAGAGGGTCTTGTCTACAAAGTATCCAGCGGTGTCCCACAACCTGATGCTGCGACAGATGAGCCTCCGCAGACACGGGGGAGTGTGGGACAAACGTTCTTCCAGGAGAAGCAGCTAGGTGAACAGGCATGTCGGGCAGCTCTGCAGAGGCCAGGGGCGTGCCCGCATCCTGGCAGCCTGAGGCCATCCTGCTATCAGTTCCAGGCTGGGTGGTCACAGTGGTGACAAACTGGCTGAAACACTGGGGCTGCTTGTCTGTCCATCTGCTGCACACTGAGAGCCTCCCTCCTCCTGGGCTTTGTGCCTGAACAGATGGGTGGTCCCCATCCTCAGGTGTCACCTGTAGGAGTGGCTCCTGAGGATGAGATGACCAAGAGGGGTCCTAGGGGCCAGGAGGGCCTGGAGCCTGACCCTGAAACACCCTGTTGTGACCAAGACTGTCACCCTCTCTGGAGGCAGGACCTACCTGATGATGCTATGCTCACCCCCAGTGGTGTGAAGCCACCCTGAGAGAGGGTCCTCACACCAGTGTGAGAGCCGCTGGCTACTGGGGCAGGCATGAGCCCCCCCCCCCGTGTCCCCACCCCATCCTTGGTGGCTCCCAGAACTGCCAGCTCAGCAGAGGTGAGGGGACCTGGGAGCAGCTGTGAGGCTCCTCCCCTGATGCCAGGCCTGGCCACAGCTTTGCCACCAAGGGTCTCCTCTAGGAGGGCGGAGGCAGAGTACGCGTAGCTGGCCGGCGACTCCTGGGCTTTCCTGGGTGCAGCCAGCGGGCGCAGGGTGCACGGGAGCAGGCTGTCCATCGTGATGTGGAACAGCTGCTGGCTCTGGCAGGCCTGGATCCGCATGGGCCAGGGTAAGTCCTGTCTCTGCAGTGGGCTTGAGCAAGGTCCAACCTCGGCCTTCCCTTGCCGTTCCTGAGCGCAGCGTGGACGGGTTCCAGGTGAACACAGCGAGGCCAGAGGCGGCACAAGCTGGATCAGGCTGTCCTCCCAGGCAGCTCTGTCAGCCACCATGACAGTTCCAGAGTAACCCTGCCTGGAAGGGAGACTGCCAAGGACAGAGCCAGACACTGGCCAGGAGCCACCTTCCATCAGTGGCCTGGGGGGGGGGGAATGACATGAGCAAAGGTTTTGTGCAGACCCCAGACTTCAAAGCATGTTGGACAAGCATCCTCAGTTTAGTCCTGCCAGCATGACGAGGAGCTGTCCTGGCAGACACACATTTACTCTGAAAGCTGACCGACTTGGACATGCCAGCGTGCTGGGACAGATGGAAGATGCTTGGTTGAAAATTCAGGCTGTTGACTTTACAGGTGGCCACTGCTGTCCAGGGGAGGCAGTCTGGCCTTCAGTCAGGGCCCTCTCCCAGAAGGCAGCCAGGGAGCCCTGAGCGCCCACCCGCAGCTGCTGCCTCCCTTGGTGCCAGCAGAGCTGGGGGCAAGGGGCAGGTGGGCTCCTTGCTCTGGACACAGCCTTATCAAGCCTTATGAGCACAGCAGGGAAATGGATTCCCAGGTCCCTTCAGCTGCCCATCAGCCCTGCTGAAGCTCAGGTGCAGCCTCCGAGGAGGCCCAGACCTCGCCCCTGCCTCAGCCCTCCCGACGGCCCTTCAGGAGCTCTCCCGGCTGCTGGTTCAGGTTGGCGATGCTGTCGGGAAAACAACTCCCTTGTAAGCCAGGCCTCTGCCGATGGCCAGGTCCACTGCTGACGGGGGACCAAGGCCCGCAGAGCCCCCCCTGTGGCTCTGTTGGCAGGAGCTGGCTCAAGACAGCTGTGGAGAGGGCCTCGCTCATGGATCTTGGTGCGCAGGCTCCGGGGGAGCCTTGGGTCATAGGCGCCTGGCTCCGTGGGGCAGCTGGCCTGCCACTAGGAGAAGTCCAAGGGGCTGAGGAGCAGGACGAGCCCCTCCTCCTACCTCCCCCAGTCACCTAAGCTGAGCTCTTCTCAGCTGCAGCCTCAGCCTCTAGGAGACCCTCCCTACCCAAAGGCCTGGTCTCCCTCCCCTGTCCTGTCCCATGTGCCCAGCCCCTACCTCTGTCCACTAAGGGTGACCGTTAGGTCTCCCGAGATGCATGGCTGCCTGAGCATGGGAAACCTGTCATCTTTGACACTTCAGCCCCATCTTGGGCCATAAACCCATTGAAGGGTCAACTGGCCAGTGTCCCACCGTGGACCTCCCCATCCCTATAGCCAGGAGGGAATGCGGACACCTGGACAAGAGTGTGTGTGATGCATGTGGGGACCTTGGATAACCAAATGGATTGCTCTGGGGTTGTGTGCCCTGGTCATTGGACACTATGGCTTCCCTGGTCTGAACCTTCATGGAAACAGCCAGAGCCAAGGGCAGCTCTATGAGGTGGCCATGCAGCCTTGACTGCTGTCCCCACTGCCCACTCGCTCTCTCCAGTCCATGGCCAGTGAGGCCAAAGGTGGGGCAGAGGGGACAGCAAGCCATGCAGGCCTGTTCTGTCAGCACCTGACCCTTGGCTTCCACGCCGACCTCTTCCCTCCGAGAGGCAGGTTCTGTCCATCCCTGCCCAGGTCCACCCTTTGCTGGGTAAATGAGAGACCCTGGCCACCTGGCCCAGTCCTTGCTCTTCTCTGGGCTGTGGGTTCTCCTCACACTACAAGGTGGTCTTTTGTTTTGGGTTTAACCACTGACCACGTCCCCAGCCTTTTTTATTTTTTATTGAGACAGAGTCCCACCGATTGCTCAGGACCTCACTGAGTTGCCTCTCCCTCCCCTGTCCTGTCTGGCCTTGAACTTGCCACGCCCTGCTCAGCCCCCTCAGCTGCGGGTGTTTGTTTTTGGGTCAGCTCTGAGACACCTCCCGGCCTGGAACCATGGTGGGGACTGACTATAAAAATGTGGCAGTGGCCACCTGCCCCACAGGCTGGAGGTGGAAAGGCCCTCATGGCCCAGGGCACTGCTGACCCCAGTCTGAGGGGCCATCTCTGTGGCCTGGCTCCACGCTGAGCCCCAGGAAGACCTGGCTGGGACCAGTTAGCCTGTGTTCAGGCCAGTGGCTTTGGGCTTCGTTGCCTTATGTGTGCAGTGGGCTGGGGACCCTGTCCTCAGGGGAGATGATGGTGGCAGTAAACCACATTTGAGCGCCTGGCGACAGTCATTGCTCTCAGAATGTGTCACCGTCTCATCAGAGGAGGTTGGGCAAGGGACAGTAGTTCACAGAACCAGGATCCGTAGAGAAGAAGGGAGAGAGGGGACCTGGGGAGACTGAGTGGGCAGTGGATAAGGGACCCCCCAGCATGGTGCAGCCGAGGCCGCCTGCCTCTGCAGGGAGAGGAGACATGGTCCCATAAGCCCCCCAGGCAGAGGACCCTGTGGAAGCCAAGCTCTTCCTGTGCCTGCCGTCCCACTTCACTCAATCCCGTGGTCTCCACATGGGACTGCAGCTTCATGTTCCTGGCACGGCAGGGTTCCACCGTGTTCACACGCCCGTTTCCTTGATCTGCCGTCTGTCCACGGGCCCTTGGGTGGATTCCCTACCTGGCTGTTGTGACCAGTGCTGCAGTGAACAGGGGCGTGCAGGGTCCCTGGGGCCCGAATCTGTTTGTTTGGATACATGTGCCCAGAAGTGGGGCCAGTGGGTCATACAGGAGGTCCAGGAGGAGGGCGAAGAGAACCCAGGGAATGGGCACAAAGCTCCTTGGGCAGGAGGAGGTGGTTGCCAAGTCCATCCCACAGCCAGGGACTGTACGTGATGCATGTGTCCACAGAGCTGGAGGAGTAGATGGGGGGATAGGAAGGACATAGAATGAAACCAACATCATCACGACTGTGTGTATATGCGTGACTGCAGGACCAATGTGATTCTGCAACCTGTATACTCAGAAAAACGAGAAATTATACCCCATCTGATTCAAATGTGTGATATGTCAAGGTCATTGTACTGTCATGTGTAACTAAGTAAAACAAATAAAAAGTTTAAAAAAAGAGCTGGAAGAGAGAATCGTGAACCACAAAATTGATAATTGATATTTAAAGCAATGGATATGCTGATTATTCTGATTTGATCATCACACAATTTACACATATCAAAATATCACATTGTACCCCATAAATACATTCTATTATTTGTATACATACAATTGGAACTTCCTGGAGATTACTTCCCTTCCAATAAATATGGTGCTCTTTAAAAAGTTAAACTGCAGCCAGGTACATTGGCACACACCTGTAATCCCAGTGGCTTGGGAGGCTGAGGCAGGAGGATTGCAAGTTTGAGGCCAGCCTGAGCAACTCAGTGGGGGGTTAAGCAACTTAGCAAGACTGTCTCAAAATAAAATACATGTATATAAAAAGGAGCTGGGGATGTGCTCAGGGATTAAGCGCCCTGGGTTCACGCCCGGATGCAAAAACAAACAAAAATAAATCATGACTGCCTGGCATTTCACCGTACACCACACGCCGTTCTCATTCGCTCAGCAGGTCCTACTCTAGTCACGGCCTGGGCCTGATGACACTCTTCCTTACCATGGTCTTCCCAGGGGACTGGGAGCCTTTCCTTGGTTCGTTCCTGTTTTATGGGTGCTCTTCCTTCAAGCCCTTCCACTGCCTTCCTCTTGGGCGGTCCCGCTTTTCTTAATGATTTCGTACTATCTTTCAATTCAAGAAAATCCCTTTCTTGGGACAAATGTTCTTCTATCTGTAGGCACACAACCCACGTAGACATGTGGTGCCTCATGTTTGCTGCTGACTTAGGTCCTGCTGTTTAGGAGTCACTGTCTGCCTTTTCTCCTTGGTTGCGATATCCATCTTGGAAAGTCTTCCTGCTCTGAGGTCACTGCACACAGCTCCCCTGCTTTCCCCTGTGACCTGTAGGGAGCCACATCAACCCGAGCAGAGCTGGACATGGGTGTGACCTCCCTGGGGGGCTGAGACTGGAGTCAGAGCATGAGGGACCAGGACAGAGCAGGGGATGCCAGGCAGCAGGGGCTCCAAGGGCACATTGTGTTAGTCAGCGTTTTGCGGCTGTGACTGAAGGACCCGACCAGAACAATTTTAGTTTCAGAGGTCTTTGTCCACAGAGACCAGCTCTGCTCCTCTGGGCTCCAGGTGAGGTGGAACATCATGGCGGAAGAGTGTGGCGGAGGGAAGCAGCTCACATGGTGATCAGGAAGCTGAGAGAGACTCCACTTTGCAGATGAGCCACGTCCTCCAGCCACACCCACCTGCCTCCAGTGCCCACCCAGGTAATCCCATCAGGGATCAAGTCACTGACTAGGTCAAGGTGTGGCCCAGTCACTGCTCCTGCAGACCTTCCTGTGTGTCTCACACCTGAGCTTCTGGAGGACACCTCATCTAAACCACAACCACAGCTTTGGCCCCACCAACAGCAAGTGGATGCACTTTCCTCTTAGCAGGTCCAACTGTGGGTTCCTCCCAGGTGCTGCTGGGCTCCACAAGGAGGGGACCCTCCAAGGAGGTGCCTGTGAGCCTGGGCTCTGGGGCAACAGCCGGGGGAGAGCTGGGGGAGGGGGAGGCAGGAAAGGACAGAGCTGAAATGGGGCTCTGGCCACGCCTCCTCCTCGCCTGCTGGCCTGGGTCCTCACTGGTCTGGAGAGCTGCGCTGATGTAAAGAGCGGGGCCCTGGCATTTCACAGACAGCAGCACTGAGGTTCATCCACCTTCCATCCCCTCCCCCGGTTGGAAAGGATGCTGTCTCACCTGCTCATCTCCCACGTGCACCACTGTCCATTTCCCTCCTGCATTGCTTGTGCCCTGGATGGACTGATCCATTTGTAATCCCACCCTGCTCCAGGGTGTGGCTGGCCTTGGACTGCCTTCTGGGCACTTGGGAAGTGATGTGAACCTCTCCACGGCCTTCCATAACCTGTGTCCCGTAGGTGGATTTAATAGTTCAGCAGCCTCTCACACACTCAGGGGGCCCAGAGAGGAGGGTAGCACACGTTAAGATCTCTGCACTCTCGTCCCTCAGGGAAGCGTGACATCTGGTGCACACACGCTGTCCCCCCAAGGCTGCTCAGGACCTCCCCCTTGTCCCAAGCTCTGGGAGAGGGGTTTCTTAGCACAGTTTATTGTTCATCTTCAGGTAACGTTGGGCATTTCAATTCCAGTTGGTTCTCACACACCTGTATGGTATTATGTTCCTCGTGTAAGTAGCATGTTTTTCGTGTTATCTGTTTTAGCCTTTTTGCTGCTGTGATCAAAAGACCTGGAAAGAACAACTTTAGAGGAGGAAACATTTATTTTGGGGTCACAGTTTAAGAGGTCTTAGTTCTTAGATGGACGACTCCATTCCTTGGGACCTGGTGGGAAGCAGAGCATCACTGCAGGAGAGTTAGGAGGAGGAGAGCGGCTGGGAACAGGGCACCAGGAGGAGAAAGAGGGAGGAGGAGGAGATGGGGGAGGGAAAGAGGGGGAGGGAGAGAGGGAAGGACAGAGAGGGAGGGAGGGAGGGAGAGGGGAGGGAAGGAGAGGGAGAGGGAGAGGGAGAGAAAGCAATCAGTTTAATGTTCTTCTTCAGGTATCCTTGGGCATTTCAATTCTGGTGTGTTCTCACACACCTGTATGGTAGTATGTTCCTCATATAAGCAGCATATATTTTTGTGTGTTATCTGTTTTACAGAGAAGGAGACTGATTAGATTAAGACTCATGATCTGATCATTTCACTTCTGAACTTTCTTGCAGGGTCTCATATGTGAGTTTGGGGGACACTCACATCTAAACCATAACAATACCTTTCTATACTGTTTAAATAGGATTTGTTGACCTCCCCAAATGACATGGTATGTGACATATGATAAATGTCAAGTGCTGGTGGTGACCCAGGGCTTGGTCTCCCTCCTTCATAGGGACCTCCTAAGAGGCTTCTTTCTGCCCTCTGCAGGGCGGCCTGAACTGGTGGATCCCCTCTGGTCATTCCCACTTTACTGAGTCGGCCTGTATCTTCATGCAGCAGACTGGCTGTCTATGCTTTATTCAAAGGCACCAGCCCCTGTCACCTCTGCCATTGGCTTTGTCGCTCAGTGTGAAGGTGGAAGGTGGTGGTCAGGTGGAGGGGCGGTGCCCCACGCCTCGTCCCTGCTGCCTGACGAGGACTCTCTCACCAAGGGCTGTCCTCCTGGCCCTGCCCTGCCCTGCCCTGCCCTGTTGCAGATGCCAGGCTGGGAGCATCCTGCACATGTGTCCCTGCTGTTTGACAAAAAACAAATACCTGAGATCTGTGTATTGTTTAAAGGCACACAGTTAGAAATGGATTTGCTGGGTCATAAGTTATGAATATATTCAGTTTTTACAGATGGAAGTCAAATCATTTTTCACTACCAGAATGTATGTAAGAAATATTTAAGCAGTCCAATTGCTTCACATATTTGTCTATAAATGTCAGAATTAAAAAAAAATCCCTCACTCTCCTTGGCTTGAAGCATGAATTCTGCTCTTCATTCTTAGGGCGGGTCATTAACACAAGCGGGAGTTTCCTGTGCTGCATTCTGTGAAATGCTCACCCACCTATTTGCCTGTGGGCTGCTGTTAACTATAGATTATTGAGAAGATGTTTTCATTCCGCATTGTGGACATCAGCCCCGTGACTGGTAAGTTCGATTGCGGCTTGCACTCGGCACTTTAACGACGACTCCATGAAGAGTCCTTTTCTTTTACGGTTTGCTCTGTGGCTGTGTAAATCAGCCTTCGAGGCAGTCACTGCTATCTTCCTTGACAATGTCTCAAGATCTTTATCTCCTTTCAGTGCCTACACCACCCGCGCCCCCGGCCAGGTAGAGGTCTGATGCTGCACCTTCTCCTGCAGCCCCCAGGACAGGTCATCTCAAGGGTATCCTTCACCCACCACACCACATGTCTGCTCAAGGTCAGGGGTGGGCACCTCTTGCTTTTTCACTAATGAGGACACAGGTTTCCTGGTCTTGCTCTTTCCTTGCCAAGTCTTTATAGAGGACTTCCCTAGTCTGCAGTGTCAGGTGGTAGATTTTCAGTTTCTCCTGGACTCTGCAGGGCCCAGGCTCTATGGTGCCTGGAGCAAGGCTGCGAGCTCCTCTTACCCCTTCCAGGCATCCTGCTGCTCCTGGGCTGGTGCACCTTGCTGCTCGCCCTCCTCCGGGGCTTGAGCTCCTGGCTCTTCCACTCAGGGTGCCTCCTCCCCACACCCTGGACTATTTTGTGGTAGTTCGGGTTCCTTTAGTGAAGGATTCTTGCTTGTTTCTTTTGGTGTGGATCCTGTTCTGTCACCGAGGGCAGGAGGGAGCCACCCTGACCTGATGGTTCCCTGACCTTATGGAGCTTGGTCTATGAGGAAGGCAGGTAAGGAATAATAGAGATGAGCCCTTAGGTCAGTGGACGGTTCTGTTAAGGCAAACGCAACAGGAGGCGGGCACCGAGGGAGGGACGGAACCTTACGGGTGTCACCAGGGCTTCCCCGAGACACAGTGCCGTGGCCCTGGGAGCAAAGCTGGAGATCTGGAGGAGGACACATGCCAGGCGTGGAGGAGGCTAAGGCAAGTGTACTGGCCTGGGGAAGGCTCAGCCACAGGCCAGGAGTTTGCAGGGGGACACTGGGAAGATGGCAGTGACAACCCTGAGGATACAGAGTGCTGTGGGTCCTTCCTGTTGAGACAACCAACTGAGGGTCCAACTCATTTGAGAAAAAAAAAAGTCTGTCCTGAACACGTGCAAACTGCCTAGTCCCCGTGGCAGTGCCCTGTGGCAGTGCCCTGTGACAGTTCCCTGTGACAACTTCCTATTCCGCAAGGACGCTGGCTGAGTACATACGTCGTCCAGAGATGACTGACACTTCCTGGGAGGGTGTGCGCAGGCTGTGAGCGGCACACTTGAGGTGGTAAGGGTCCCGGCTTAGGTGGTGGGCATCCTGGACAGACCCTGCCGACACGGAGGGTCAACCTGCTTACTTTAAGGAAGGCCCAACGGCAGACGTTCAGTTTGAAGGGTCAACAATCTGATAAAAAACATGCAACTCAATCATATATTTCTAATGAAACTGATAAATATAGACGCCCCTCAACTGAAACACAAATGCTTAAAGGTATAGAAATCAAGTACACGCTGCGTCTTACGAATTGTTGGGAGGAAAATGGACGTGAGGATCCTACTTTACAAAGAACGCTGCCCACGGTGAGACCAACGTCATGAGGCACCGACTTCTATAAAACGCAGTCCTCAGGAGCAGCGGTCTTCATTGGTTCCAGGATTAACTCCCAAGTTCATTGCTGTGCAAATGTTTCCATTGATCAAAAGCCTCCCTGAAGGAGGACGATCAACGTGGGGAGATACATGGTGCTTCTGGATTCTACTCCACCGCTCCTCCCTCTCAGACCACCCTGCACCCCTTCCACATTCCGAGGTGAGTTTCAAGGACTGGGCCTCCCATCAGGGTCTGGCACCTCCAGTTCTTTTGTGTCCTTATTTTGGTCCCTTGTCAATGGGGACCCTGCCGTTGCCTGCTCTCATTTTACCCGTGTCCTTTCTGTCCCGAGTTGTGTGAAAACCTTTAGCCACACGGTGGCCAGGAGGAGCCCACCCAGTCAGGAAGACCCTGCCTGTGTGTGACCTTAGCCTTCACCCCGTGAGCAGGCCCTATGTCCTGCGCTGCAGGTACAAGTAGCTCAACCTGCGTTTTGTCATTTGGACCAGGACCCTGGAATGTCAGCCCAGCAGAACAGAAGTGCTGTATTTGGATCGCGAACAGGAGCACGCCTGGACCCCCAGAGGTCTCCAAGGCTGAGACCCTGCAGGGCAATCTGAAGAACTGAGGTAGAGGCAGAGCGTCCTGGGCTTCACAGGGCAAGCTGGGGACTCACACGACACCCCTGGACACCACGGCTGCTGTAGGCCTGTGAGCCCCTCCTGGAATGTGCACACAGACCTGAGGGCCAGAGAGCGTCTGAATAGTCACCTCCAAAAGCTAATGCTAACTGCTCTCACGGGGGATCCACAATTTTCTCTCCCACCTGAAACAAAGAGAGCACCCTGGGCACTCCCATCCTCCAGTTGTTATTTAGCAAACTTGTCAATCAAATGTGTGTAGAAAGGGACCCATTTACTAACAAGGCTGAGGTCTCTTCTACATCTTCTGGCCCTGTATGCGTTTGCCTGTATTCAACATTTAAATAAAAACAAATACACTAATCTATTCATTTCTAGTTTTTATTAGTGCATTGAATAAATCTTTCCCTATTCTGAATTCTAAAAGAAACTCAGTTATTTTTTTCCATGAGAAGATTGGCAGTTTTGTTTTTGCCATCATTACATAATACATTTGGAGCTGGTTCTGTCTATGGAGTGAGGTAGGGGTTCATTTTATTTTCCATTCCGCTTACCAACAGCCCCATTTTCTCCTATTTATTAAGGTGCTCCTCCTATCATAATCTGAAGCTTCATTTATATCATGAGTTTGCTTCTGGGATCCATATCTTATGTTCCCTCCCCCCACCCCTGTGACCCCTTACCAGAATATTAGGACTTTCTGTAAACGTGGAGGAAAACAAGTCTGTTTCCTTTCCTCGTCCATCTCATTCAGAATCATCCTGGATTTCCTATACCTTTACTTTTCTGTATGAATCTTAGAATCATCTTAAAGTTCTATTAATATCCTTTTTAGGTATTTGGGGAAAGTGATTTGAATCTAAAGATCATATCACACTAGGAATGATTGACAGCTTTATGCTGGTAGATCTTCTTATCCACAAAGATGGCATTTTTAAAAATAAGCCTTTATTTGAAAGCAGTTTTTTTTTAAAGAGAGAGAGGTAGAGAGAGAGAGAATTTTAATATTTATTTTTTAGTTATCGGCGGGCACAACATCTTTGTATGTGGTGCTGAGGATCGAACCCGGGCTGCATGCATTCCAGGCGAGCGCGCTACCACTTGAGCCACATCCCCAGCCCCAGCAGTTTTAAAATTTATAGAAAAATTGTGATTTTAACATAGCTTTCCTTATTGCTAACATCTTATATGAGTGGGGCACGTTGATGACCATTAATAAACAAATATCAATGCTTGATTATTAAATCTTTCAACTCAGATTTCTTGAATTTTTACCTAATGTTCCTTGCTAAACCCTTCTATCATTTCTAAAAGTTCTTCCATGTATTAAACTGATTTTTTTATAAACAATTATTGACTCTACAAATAATGGTAATTTTAGCATATCCATTGAAATCCTGCATCTCTATTTTTTTATTGTTGTCCATCGTTTTTGTGCTGGTTGGTATTTTCAATATAACACTGAACAGAAGTGTTGGCAGCTGACTTTTATATCTCATTTTTTTCCTACTTTAAGGGACTCTTTCTAAGCTGCTCACCTTAGATTCATTTTTTTTCTGGGTATTTCTAGTTTTTTCTTGTTGTTGTTTAATAAACATTCTTGTTTGGTAAAGATGCCCAGTTATCTTCTGAATTTAGGAAATGCTTTCCGACATAAAGAGGGGTTAACTTGTCCGTGAACTTTTGAAGTCCGGCACCCACACAGAAGGGGGAGTGGAACCTAGATGCACTGCTGCGTGACCCTCCACCAGGTGGACGCCCTCCTGCAGGAGTCAGCACTGAGGTCAGGAAGATGCAGGTCCCTGCCTCCTGGGGAAGCCCACTGCTGCCCACTCTGTGGGAGTTCTGCCTCTCTGTCCTTCGTGCCCTGAGGTTTCATCCAGCACCAGCAGCTGAGGTGCTTCGGGCATCGTAGGTGAGGGCTCTCCTGCTCCGAGCACTTCATTGTGCAATACACGGAGCGTGATGTTTCCTTTCCATTATTCATGGACATCTGGGATATTTCTAGCTCGAACATAGTTAATAATGCCGGTACAAGCTTTTGATGTGTCTTTTGAAGAATCTACGTGTGCACGTCTTTGAGGTGCCAACAGAGGGATGAAATTGCTTGTGTAAGATGTGGGCTTGTTGAGCTGTGGAGAACTTCAGCAAAGATTCTCCCAAACAGGCTGTTCCCAGTGCACGCTCACCAGCAGCGCATGAGCCTCATCCACTCCGCGGCTAGGTCAAGGCCTGCTCCTGCCCATCATCCACATTTGGACCTCCTGGTGGACGTGCACCAGCTTTGAATGATGGCGTCATTTCATCCCTCTGATGACCAATGGAGTGCAGCAGACCCCCGTGTGAGTTTTCGACCATTTGGATGTTGGCTTTCATGAAGGGTCCCAGGTCGAGGGCGTTCTGAGCCACCTGCACCTCTGACTGACTCGCACACACTCCACCTAGGACCTGGGCACATGTGCCACGTGGATTCCACTCTTTCCTGCCTCACTGTGTGTGTGTCTTCCACCGCATGACTGCGTCTTCTTGGGAATGGATGCTCTTAGCCGGGAAGTGGTCCGACCTGGCTCTTCTCTGTCCTTCATGTTTCACGATTTTAGCACCAAGTATAAGGTTTTAGTTACTCAGAGCCCATGAAGATGTCCTTCTAAGGTTCTGGGTACCAGTGCATTGTTAACCTGGGATATTAATGATAACGTCCCTCTTTGGCTGCCATTTGCATGTGGAGGGACGCATCACAGGAGCCACTTAGGGCTGCTACTAGACCATGCCGTTTGCTCCCACTCTGCGTGTGCGGTGTGTCTTTTGCTGTAGTCAGGTGGTTGCACGGGTGTGGGCTTGTCTGGGGAAGCTCGGTGTGGTCCTACTTTGGATTCCTAAACCCATAAATTATATCATCTGAAACAAAAATTTTGTATTCTCTTTTTAAGCTCCTTTGGGCCTTGTCACTTGTTTTCCTTGCCATATTGCACTGGCTGTGATCCACTTGCATTGAGTTTGCTGCATGGTTGTAGATAGGTGTATTCTTGCTGTTGCCAAGGACAACATTTTTCAGAGATCTCCTTGTCTATGTTAGGCTGTCTGCTCTGCCCTGACCCATGTTGATGCAGAAAGTTTGAGTTTCAGAGGTCTCAGCTTATGGGAAGCCAGCTCCATTGCTCTGGTCATGATGTGAGAAAAACTATCATGGAAGAAGGGTAGTTTGCAAGAAGCCTCTAAACTCATAGCTTCTATGAAGCAGAAAGAAAGGAGGACCAAGTGACAAAATATAATCTCCAAGGACATGCCCGCAGTGACCTCCTTCTTCCAGACACGCACATTCTCCATTTACCAACCAATGCAGCACTTCTTCTAAATTATGAATCCACCCAATGGATTTATTCATGGATTATGGCACCAAACTCAATAATGTGATAATTTCACCTCTGATTATTCCCACATTGACTCACTTCAGCTTTTGAGGTACACTGAACTCCAAAATTTTACATGCCACCCATGATCCCCCAAAGCTATTAACATCTCACCCTGGAAAATGTGTGCAGTATATTTCCAGGAGATGCCCAAATCTAAATAGTTTTAGCATTGCCCCAAACTGCAAGTTCAGAGTCTCTTCTGGGACTCAAATTAGACTTTTGGTTTTCAGACCTTGTAGGAATCAAAATCAACTCATGTATAACTAAGGTACAGTGGCACAGAGTAGGTATTTCCATTCCAAAGGGAGAAATAGGCACACAGAAAGTAAAGCTGGCTGATCAAAACCTAAATGTAGCTGGGCTAACAAGTCCTCTTTCCCCATGCTCAGCATCTGGGCACATGTTGTGGACAGTGGGCTCCAAAGGACTTGGGCAATCCTGACCCATGTCCTCTCACATAGGCTAACTGTATCCTTAGCCAGAAATCTCCTGACATATAGTCCACATTGCCAGCATCTCTTAGTGCCAGGGGTCACTACTGAAGCTTCAACTTCCTTCTACAACTACACACATGACCCTTTCAGGGCCTACTTACATGAATTCTCACTTTGTTATACTTTGACCTTCCAGGCCGACCTTTGCAATCTTGTGGAAGCCTTTATGACCATCTAACTCCAGGATCCTGAATTCCTGCAGAACCAGCACCACATGCTTGAAGCCAGTGTCTGTCCCCATCTCAAGCAGTAGCCAAGCCTCTGAGGAACATGGAAGGGGCAAGTTTTGTGTGGCTGAGTGAGCATGGAGAACAAACTTCCTAGTAGTTTCTCTCCTCAGTGGAATTTGTATATTCATATCTTGTGAACATGATTTGTGAATCTGGCCAATTCCTGAAATGACCTTAAGCTACTTCTCTACTGTGTCTGGGTAATTTTTTAGAATCTCTTTGGTGACTGTAATGCATTAACAACCACAATTCCTGAGGCCCAGAATTACTCCCCCTTTTCTGACCAAAATGCAAGCTTACACTCTTCCTTGTGCTCTACCTTCTCCCAGTAAACATGAATAAAAGCTGCTAGAAACATCCATATCATTGCTTGAATGCTATGCTTCCTTGACATTTCTTCCATCAGAGTAATGAGTATATCACCTCTAAATTTAGCCACAGGAATGTGATAGGACATAAGCATAAAGTAGACAACATCTTTGCCAGAATGTAACATAAATGTCTTCTACTCCCTTTTCCAGCAGAATCCTCCTCCTGTGCAAACTCATGAGCACAGTATTTCCTAGCAACAATCCTATCAGCATTTTGTTCTTTAGAGATTCCACCAGAATCACATGATAAGTTCACTAACAATGTTCAGAGCTTTTCCAGCTTACATCTCTAAACTATTCAAAGTATCTATCCCAATTACCAAAGTCCCCACAAGTTTCTGAACAAAATATTTAGGCAACTCACTGCAAACAACTCACCTGTTGACACCTATTTCTATTCTAGGTGGCTTTTTTTTTGTCTGTATGAAAGAGATGACTAGAATAATTAGAGGAGGAAAAATTTATCTTTCTTGGATTCAAAGGTAATTCATAGTCAGCTGTGTTCCTAACTCTGGGCACAATATGAGGCCAAACATCCTGTCAGAAGAGTGTTGTTTAAGAAAGCAGCTCAGGCATGGCCACTTGGAAACACAGAGGCAGCAATTCACCAGACAGAAAATGGAAACCCCCAGGCATGTTCACATGGAACTACTTCTTCTAGCCAATACCTACCAGCTTATACTGGTCTCTCATTTAATCCTATGCATGCATTAAAGCTCCTGTAACTCTTATCTTTTCACCTCAAATCTTTCTTGCATTGTCTCACACAGGAGCTTGTGTGGGACACCTCATATTGAAAACTGTAACACTTTATATTGTCCTGTTCAAATATGATTTGTCCTGTGATGCAAAAAGTCCACTGAAACCATGCTGAGAGCAATAAGAATGGTCCCTTGAGTGAAACTATAGGAGGCCAGACTAATGGAAAGATTTTGAATAAAATGTGTCCTTTTACAAGTGATCGTTTGTTTTTGCTTTTTGCTGGAATCTTGTGTCACTCTATATCCAAAAGCAAAGAGAGTTCAGCACCCCTGTGTTTGCCAACTAAGATAAATGGAAAAGACAAAGTTCTGACCTGGCACTCATATGGGTTATTTCCACTATGGACCAGTACAGGGACATGCTCCATAGGCCCTATTTCATGGTGTCTGTTGTCCCTGCTGCATGCTGCATCACTGACACCCCCTCACAGCTCTGATCTCTACTGGGACTGCACTGCAGTGACCTACATATTCTGCCCTCAGGGAGCATGAATGAGAGAAGGCAGGTTGAGGACCTTGAACTATACTACAGAGCAATAGTGACCCAAACAGCATGGTATTGGCATCAAAATCGCCTCATAGACCAATGGTACAGAATAGAGGAGACAGGGAGTAACCCACATAATTACAGTTATTTTATATGAGACAAAGGCACCAAAAACATACATTGCAGACAAGATAGCCTCTTTGACAAATGGTTCTGTGAAAATTGGAAATCCATATGCCACAAAATGACATTGAACCCCTATCTCTCACCATGCAAAAAACTCAATGCAAAGTGGATCAAAATTAAACAGCGACTGCATCTACTAGAGGAAAAAGTAGGCAGAAATCTCCATCATGTTGGATTAAGCACCAGCTTCCCTCATAAGAAACTTATAGTGGAACAATTAAAATCAAATAAAAGGGATCTATTGAACTACAAATCTTCTCAGCAAAAGAAAAAGAAATCAGCAAGGTGAAGAGAGCCTCCATCTTGGGATCAAATTTTTACCAGTCACACATCGGATAGAGCCCTAAACTCTACAGTATATAGAGAACACAAAAAATGAAACACCACAAAACCAAATAGCCCAATCAACAAATGGGCTAAGGAACTGAGAAGACACCTCTCAGAAGATGATATAAAATCAATCAACACATGTATTTTAAAAAGTTCTACATCTTTACCAATTAGAGAAATGCAAATCAAAACTACTCTAAGATTTATACTCATTCTAGTCAGAATGGCAGCTATTAAGAATACAAACAACAATAGGTGTTGGCAAGGATGTGGGAAAAAGGCACATTCATACATTGTTCATGGGACTCCCAATTGGTGTAGCCAATATGGAAAGCAATATGGAGAATCCTTGGGAAAATGGGAATGAAATCACCATTTGATCCAGCTCTCCCACTCCTTGGTCTATGCCCAAAGGACTTAAAAGCATCATACTATAGGGACAGAGCCACATCAGCTATTGTGAATTCTGCTGTTTCTAGCAGCAGAATTCACAATAGCTAAACTGTGGAACCAACTCAAATGCCTGTCAGTAGATGAATGGATAAAGAAAATATGGTGTATGTACACAATGGAATACTACTCAACAACAAAAGAGAACAAAATCATGGCATTTTCAGGTGAATGGGTGGAGTTGGAGAATATAATGGTAAGTGAAGTTAGAAAATCCCCCCAAAACCAAATGCAAAATATGTTCTCTGATATAAGGAGGCTGATTCATAGTGGGATTTGGAGGGGGAGCATGGGAGGATTAGATGAACTCAAGATTGGGCAGAGGGGTGGGAGGGGAAGAGAGGGAGCCTAAGAGTAAAAAAGATGGTATAACGAGATGGATATCATTACCCTAAGCACATGCATGAAGACAGGAATGGTGTGGATATACTTTCTATACAACCAGAGATGTGAAAAAATGTGCTCTCTATATATGTGTGATATGAGCTGTAATGCAATCAGCTGTCATGTATAAAAATTAGAATAAAAATAAAATAAAACCTGAAAAGTAATCAAACAAAAAATACCTTCAATTGACCCCAAGTTTATTCAGAACAAGGTCAATGGCATTATGGCAAGCATTTACAGAGTGGCCTCTTTCTACTCCTTGTTTATGTTTCTACCTCTAGTTTTGCATTTTCTCCTCCTTTAACATATGTTATCAAATAGTATTTTGTTATCTTTTAAGCAACCTGAAATATTAGGGGGATGAGATGAGAGATAAATGTAATGTTTTTGAGAAATAGAAAGCTGCTCTACTCCAGCTTCTTCAATATAGAGAATGTGAAGCAAAGCAAAGCATAGTGTACAGAGTCATGGAAACCGGCACCTCGGGGTTCTCAAGAGGACACACATCATGGAACAGTTTCATGGTCAAAGTCTTGGTGCTATCAAACTGTTGACAACTTACATAACTTCATTGCTGCCCTGTTTCTGGCCTGGTCACGTTTCCTCCTGTAAAGCCCAATTCTGCTTTCTATGCAAACACAACATGCACTCATTCTTACATCAGTTCCAATCTACTGTGATTTACGCTTTATAGTCATTTTAGATGTTTTCTTTTAATTCTGCAGGATTTTCAAACTTAAGAATTCCATAAGACTGTTAAGAGAATTTTTATAAGGCCTTTCCTAATTGATATAACCAATCTTATTGAACCAATCTTGTTGAGCAACAGCTTTTAAAGATTTTAATATATCATTAATGAAGGAGACAGGTCTATATTATAATAGTTGGAAGATTCATCTATACATGTGAATTATTGAAGTCACTGTATTTGAAAATGAATGCCAAACTATTCTTCCTAGTGGGGGAGGGAAGACCACTGAAACTTCCTGGACGAACTTTATTTCCTGTCTCTCCATGAGAGTTATTTGGAATTTCTAGGAGGAGTCACAGACTTTTCACATTTTTCCACATGTACTTTATCTTGCCTCTTTCCCTAATTACACTTTTCCCAACAGTTTGAGAAGAGTATGTGTGTCTCATACCCCACACAATGATTTACTCTGCTGTGAATTCTCCAGGACAGCACATTCTCTCCCATAACCCTGGAAAATTCCTACATTCAGGAAACTAACTTTGACACAATACTTTCCTCCAGTCTATAGCCCAATTTGTTAGTTGTCCTGTTGTCATCCTCCATGCTTGATTGAAGTTCAGGCTCCCACAGTTCATACACTTATCACATCTCTTTAGTCTCCTTTATAGTTTTAGAAACTTTTCAAATTTGCCTACTTATGAAATTTAGAGACAAAGACTGTGGCATTTCTGGTCTTGACAGTTGTGTGGTTGGATGAAACACATTAGGGGTAACTCCGACTTGGGGACTGGGGCTGAAGGGAGGAGGAGGTTTTAGTGGGAGGAGGCAGAGGAATGGAAGTTGGGATTTCCCCCTCATCTTTATTACATGAGGGGGAAAGGTGGAGGGATGGGTAGGTTCAGGGGCCCAGCCGGCTGGAATTCCAACTGCCTGCTGGCAAGGATGGTTGCTATGGGAAAGGGGTCAGTGGGTGGGGGTGGGGGCCTGCATTCCAGGAAGGGCCTGCAGGTGGGGAGGATGAATGGACAGTGGTGGTGCAGTCCTCCAGAGCCTCTCTTCTGCCCTGTGAGACTTCTGCCTCAGGCTCCACTTTGTTACTTTTGGCACTCTGAATCCTCCTCAGGGTGCCTTTTGTACATAAAAGTGGCCGCTTTGCAGGTGGGGGCAGCCCATCCTGATGCCAGGCCATCAGTGATGGCAGGGCCACTGGCATGAGCTGTTTTCTTGTATTTGGCCTCCTGGAAGCAGCAGTTAGTGAGGGCCAACTCTGGGATAGAACACAGGTCGGCTTTAGGCCCTGCTCTCCCTGGATGGATGCTTGGGAGGCAGAGGTGGGCGGATCCAGTTCACCTACAAGCTCCTGGGCCCACTTGTCCAGTGTTAAGCAGCCCTCAGCTTTAAGCAGGACAAGCACTCTTTGAGCAGGGCGGTGGGAGCTGCAGGTGATAGGGCTCCCATATGTCAAGTTCTTGGGAGACACCTGGGCCCTCTCTGGAATACTGTTTCATTCTGTGGGCCAAGAACTGGGCTCCAGGGCACTGAGGTCTCCCTGAGTGTTGTACTCCTCCTCCTCCTCCTCCAGCTCCTCCTCCTCCTCCTCCAGCTCCTCCTCCTCCTCCAGCTCCTCCTCCTCCTCCAGCTCCTCCTCCTCCTCCAGCTCCTCCTCCAGCTCCTCCTCCTCCAGCTCCTCCTCCTCCTCCAGCTCCTCCTCCTCCTCCTCCTCCAGCTCCTCCTCCTCCTCCTCCTCCAGCTCCTCCTCCTCCAGCTCCTCCTCCTCCAGCTCCTCCTCCTCCTCCTCCAGCTCCTCCTCCTCCTCCTCCAGCTCCTCCTCCTCCTCCTCCAGCTCCTCCTCCTCCTCCTCCAGCTCCTCCTCCTCCTCCTCCAGCTCCTCCTCCTGGTGGATCTTGCCTTCTTCAAGCTGTTCCTGGGCCCTGAGCTCAGCATCCTTAGACGCACCAACAGGGCATCGAGCAGCTGTCATGGGCCCCTCAGGTTGGTGGATGAGCTGAGGAACTGAAGGCAGGAGGAGTGGTCTGCGCCCAGGAGGGGGGATCCTTACTGCTGTTTAGGGTCAGAACATCCGCGAGTTCTTCCAGGATAGCACTGTTTTTTTTTTTTTTTGCGGAAGGACCCCCAGGACACTGGCAGCAGGATCCCAAGAGAGGAGCTGGCCTCTATCCCTGCCAGCAGCAGGAGGCCCCTGAGGTCGGGGATCCTGGAAGAAACTCCTGCTTTCAGGGCTGAGGGGAGAGGCAGGTGCAGCGGGGTGGTCCCTGTGAGGAGAGGGAGCCTCACAGGCAAGGCGGAGGGGAGTCTGATGGCCCAAGAGAGCCCTGTAGCGTGGCCTGCAACCGCACTTGGTCAAAAGACTGCCCACTGAAGGCACCTTTGGCTCGTCATTAGGCAGAAGTCCACACTAGTCCAACACTAGTCAGCACAGAGCAGCTTGGCTGAGAAGCCAGCTCCTCCTTCGACCAAAGGCTGAACTGGAGTTTAGCCTTTGTGACATGTGGCTGGAACGCTTGATGCAGAAAGGACTTGAGCCAAGGCGGTTGGTCAAAGGAAGGCTCCAGGGTGAAGAGACCCCCCACCCCCAATTGGTCTGAGCTCAGGCTTCTCCCGACTCTGTGCTGCTTCTACTCCCACACCCACCATACATTTATCCTCACCCTCCAGAGGGTCATTCTGAGGCTCCTTTCCTTTGGGTTACTTAGGCAGTCATTCCACTTGGCTCCAAAAATATCTCCATGGTTCTACTGGACATGACTGTAGCCATCCAGAGTGAAACCACCATCAGTTGCCCCCAAATAGCTCTAGTCAATTTTTCCTCTATACTTTCCACCATACTATCAATTTAGAGAACCATTACAGTGGTCCCTGGAACTGTCCCACGGGATCCTTGAGCCAGTAATGATAACTGATTCTGGTATTATTTCAGGTAAAATATGTATATTTTGTTTGGGAGGAGTTCCCTCTCATCCTGACCAAAGTACATACACATCCTTCTCTCTACACCACATTGAAAGTGTGCAGTGTTCTTCCTGTTGCCTAGCGTTGCATTTTCCAGAGATCTCAGTCCATGTTTGGCTAACTGCATTGCTCTGGGGCTAAGGTGATACAGAACATTTCATGTTTCAGAGGTGGCAGTTCATAGGCAGCCAGCTCCATTGCCCTGGGCCAGAGGTGAAGCAGAACAGTAGGATACAAGGACAGTTTGAAAGGCAGCTGCTCACCTCATGGTGGCCACAAAGCAGAGAGTAAGAAGGGACACCTGGGTTTTAGTCTTGATTTGGTCCCATCTCTTCTTTCTATGTACCAATTTCTCCCTTTTGGAATGGGAGAGGCACTTCCAAACTCATTCTATTAGGCCAATACTACCCTGTTTCCAAAACCAGGCAAAGACACAACAAAGAAAGAAAACTTTAGATCAATATCTCTAATGAATACAGATGCAAAATTCTCTATAAAATTCTGGAAAATCAAATACAAAAACATCAAAAAGATCCTGTACCATGATCAAGTGGGATTTGTCCCAGGTACGCAAGGTTGGTTCAACATATGGAAATCAATAAACGTAATTCATCACATCAATAGACTCAAAGATATGAATCTTATGAAACAGCAATTGTCAAAATATTGTCTCCAAGAGCATGCTACTAGTGGCCTCCATCTTCCAGCCACACCCCACCTTTCCACAGTTACAACCCAGTACAGTGGTCCTTGCCAATTATTAATCCACCCAAAGGACTTATCTATTGATTAGGTTACCATGCTTATAATGAAATCATTCACCTCTGAACATTCCTCCATTAACTCAAATGAGCTTTTCAGGCACACCTAATCTCAAACTATCACATGCCACGCCTGATCTAGCAAAGGTTATGTCCATCTCACTGTGCACAATACACTCATTGCATCTTAAAGAGTCCTCTTATCCTTAACAGTTCCATCATTGCCCAAGACTTCATGTCAAAAGTCTCCTCTTGGTTGTGAGTTCTTGTCTCTCTCTCTCTCTCTCTCTCTCTCTCTCTCTCTCTCTCATACACACACACACACACACACACACACACATATATGTATGTAAGTATGATCTCCAGTATACATGGCATGGAATAAATATTCCCATTCCAAAAGGGAGAAATTGGCACATAGAAAGAAGAGATGGAACCAAATCAAGACTAAAACCCAGGTGGGCCAACATCAAGGAGTGCTGTATTTTGACAAATGCTTTTTCATAGGATTCTTATCTTTGAGTCTATTGATGAGGTCAAGGAAGCCTCCACCAAGATTTAAAATAAAGGCCTGGCAGTTCAACTTATAACAAGTTCAGAATCCCTGTAAGAGGCCCTGATGTGGTAATGTGGGGAAACTGTGAGATGGAAGCTGAAGCTGCCATAGAGACCCCTGGGATTAAGAGATGTCAGTACTGAGGATCATGAGCCAAGGAATGTTGCTGGCTGAGGATAGAGCAAATCTGAGAGGCCATGGGACAGGGCTGCCCAAATATTTTAGAGCACACAAGATACAACCCTGTGCCCCACACAGGACATAAAGAATCAAGCCTCTGCTACCTAAATTGTCACATAGAATTAGTGACAACCTAAATCCTTGTGATTGTTTCATTTCAACTCTTCAGTTAAAATCCCAGATGATATTGGGATGGCATATTGAGTCCCACAAGCTTTATTTCTCACCACTTTTCGATATGAATGAAAAATTTTAAACATTTCAAACTTCTTGCACAGGAAAACAGTGTTTTTCAGGAATTTTTTTAAAGAAATTAAATATGCTGTGCTTGTGGGACTCAATTAAATTAACTTAAATTAAATAAATTAAATATGCTGAGCTTAGGAAACAACACTCTTCCCTTATGGTAAGTATCCTAGGGAAAGCCACCAGCACATCTTTCCCCACTGGGCTACCTGCTTCCAGGCAACATCCCCATTGTACTAGGAATGAGCCCCTTTGAATAAGACTCTCCTACTGACCACCTCCCAATAGCTTTGTGCACTCTTGTTACACAGGGTGATAATCTATCATGGTCTTCGAATGATACTTTATGAGCTGTCCTGGAACGATTAGCACCCCCCCCCCCATTTCTTAATCTTGACCATTCATGTGGCTCCAGCCAAACTTTGTCCTGCTGTTTCCTCAACTGCAAATAAGTCAAGTTAATTCTGTCCTCAGAGAATTAACATTTTCTATGGCTTCCATTCAGACTGCTCTTACTTCAGAAATGGACTTCTCCCTCAATCTTTTTAGGTCTTGTGTCAAATGTCCACCTGAGTTCTCAGCAATGTCACTGACCAACTTATCAAATGCCCTGTCTCTCCCTTTGTCCATACCTTGCTTAACTATTTTTATAGGACTTATTAGTATCTAACATTAGATTATATCTTTGTTCATTTTTAGTCTTCTTCAGCACAAGCAGCTGATTCATAAAAGACTGTTTCTCTGTCCCCAAATGAAGGATTTACTCCTGCAGGAAGAATTCAGCCTCTGTGCAAAGACAGTCAAGCAAAGGAGTCTTGCCAACAGTGCAAGGTGTTTCTGGGAAACTGAGACAGCACATAGCTCTAGCCCTTAGGTCCAGGTTTTATAGAATCCTCTTAGAGGAAACAAGTGAATATAGGTTGTTACAGATTGCTTAATGTGAGAAATACACAAATGGGAAAAAGCCAGTTCCTGAAGGAGACCCTTGCTCTTTCATAATAAAAAATCCAGGGGTTTCACTATGAACCTCAAAATGCTTTGATAATACTTTCAATTTGTCATTACTTATTTCTATGCTTTTTACCTTCATAAAAAGCTTTTAAATAGAAAATTTGTGAATATGTGAAAGTTATTGATTATCTCTTGAATGGAAATGGACTTAATACACTTAAATCCCTTAGAAATTTTGAAGCGTCCTACAAAGCTGTGTTTGGCAAGGGGACTGGGTTGGACAACTGAAAATAGGACAACCCAGGGTTGATGTAATGATCTAATGGAAACCCTCAGGTCTGTGCCTCTCCTAGCCCATCATTCTAACATATTATTTCTCAAAAGGGTGATCTATGACCACTGAGCATCCTGAAACTTTTCAGGGAGTCCATAAGATTGCCATGGTAATTTCATGATATCACCAAAGTCTTGTTTACTTCTTTCATTGTTTTTGACATAAGCTTACACTGGCATTCACCAGAGGCTACTTGGTTTGTGAAATGTAGAATCAGATATGAAAAATGTAGGTATCTTCTATTCAGCCAAACGTTAGAGATATTTGCAAACATGAAAAACAATATCACTCTTCTCACTGAATAGTTTTGTCTTGGAAATGCAATTTTGGGGGAGTTTGTGTGGCTTACACTCTAGTAATTGAACCCAGAACCTCACCCATGCTCAGTATGTGCTCCAAAACTGGGTTTTACCTTTAGCCCCAGAAAATGTACTTGTATTTAAAAAAAACATTAGTTGATAGACATATAATGAATATGTCATTGTCATTTTTAAATGAACTAATAATTAACAAATTACTTTCATATTTAACAACTTCTGAATTTTAATTTCTAATAAAATAAATATCTATAGATAATCTTCACATAAGCAAAGATTTGAGTGCTGAATAACTTTTAAAAGCAGAAGGAAGGTCACAAATTTTAAGAACTACTGTTCTAAGACATTAAGCTGTCAACAGATACACTCTTAGTGAATATTTTATAAATTAAACTTTAAAACAATGAAGATGTAGTGATAATTTTCATTAGCTGATTAATTTTAATTAGCTATATTTCTCTGGACTCCAAGATAATTGTGATTCATTTTTGTATTCATTATGTCTTCCTCTTTCAACAAAGGTTTTTACTATTTGACATTTGTTTCAGCTTGTCTGTACATACTGTTAAATAAAGTCTTGCAGATACGAAACCATGGAAATCAGTGGAAATTTTTCTGTCCTAGCATCGTGTCCATGAGTACAGGGTCCTGAACTGAACTGCCTAGATTTATTCAACGCTTGGGTTTCCTTAAATTATTGGTTATATTACTAGTTCAATCAAAATTCTAGTAATATGATTACATAACTTCATACTTACAAAGAATCCAGATTAGCACTAGATACAATTAACAAATGTTAGTTACCCTTATAGCTAACTTAGTAACATTAGCTATCATTATATTCGATACTGAGAATAGTATCAAAATAACACTGGGAATTCTGGAGGGAAAGGTCTATTAAAAACTTAGGAAGTATTGATGAATCAAAGGAATTAGGAATTGGATGGTAAATTAAATCTTCAAATGAATCAGTTCTTTTTTTTTGATTCCCATTGCTTATTATTTTTTTTTATTGGTTGTTCACAACATTACAAAGCTCTTGACATATCATATTTTGAATCAGTTTTCTTTTCTGAGAAATCCTTTATGTTTTCATCCAACAGTGAAGTTCCCCTTCTGGTACATGAACTAATAAGAATATAATAAGGCTTCATTATGCAGTTTAAATATATGCCTCAACAAAGAAAACAAAGACTGCATGTTACGAAGACTAGTAATTATAGAAAAGGCAATCTGTTAGCTCCCAAGTATATCATCTCCTAATGACATCATTTTCCAAGCCAGGACACCATATTTAAAATGATATTGCTAAAGGATAAAAGTCCTGACATAGCATCCTGAGAATCAATGAAAACCAGCCTTACAAAAGACAGTCTGTTGAGACCTGTTCTCATTGTTTGCACTAGGACAACAGTAGGAATCATTTTAAATAAAATATCCTAGATCTTATAAAATATTCTTATATCTGCATTGTGACTATGATGACCTGTGAAATGATAGCTTTTGCAATTTCTTTTTTTCATCATGGAAAACTGAACCCAGGGCCTCATGCATGCTAGGTCAGCAATCTACCAATGAGCTATATCCCTAGCACAGGTGATTTTTAATCCTAATCAGTATATGCAGATGTTTATATTGAATATCTCTTCATATTAAAATTAGAGTCACTAAATATATATTTTTTGAGTATCGGAATTAGGTCCAATGTAAGAATACACTTTCAAATATCTGGTTTGGCCAATCATGTTTGAGGTGGTGAGTGCCCCACCATTGGCTGCATAAAACAAAAGTCTACATTATCTTCATTAGAAAGAAATTTAAAATCTCACAGATTCATTTAATTCTGCTCTTTACTCTTTGCATTAATGTTCAGCAAACAAGTCCACTGCCCTTCTTTTGCCCATGTCAGAAATAAACATTTCATATGCTGAACAACTCATTCAATTATTCAACAAGTTGGCTCTCTGAAATCACTCTCCCTAGATACCATTTTCATTCTATGATATTCTTCTACTGAAAAAAAGAAAAGAAAAGAAAAGAAAAGGTCACTGAATCATTAAGTTAGTATTTTTGACAAGGGTCTACCCTGTTTGGTCAGGCCACTATGGTCCTACAAATGTCCAATGTTGAAATTGAAATATCTTGGTTATTTTGTATCATGAGTTCACCCTCTTTGAAAACTGAAACCACAGATTGTGCCTTTCTTTTCTCCTCCTATGCCTCTTTTCTGCACCATGTATTGTTTTTCCTTGTAAGAACATGCTTAAAGCATCACAGTGAACTGTAATTTGTTGATTATTTCCTTATTTGAGTCATCTAATAAAACCTCCTATTCTGCTTGCTGGATATGACCTCTTGCATTTAAAACTCTCTCAACCTAACTAGATATTTGGACTCGATCCTAAATAGCTGGTTTTGCCTTGATATAGTCATTGTACAACAATGTATTTGTCACTATGTTAGCACATTAAGAATGGAGGATGGATGAAGAGACAGAGAACAATGACCAAAAAAGTGACTCATCCTATGTTAAAAACACAGCAAATTACAAGTGCTTATTATTTAAATGAACCTTTGACTTCCAAAAGATGATATAACCATTAAATTTTCAATTATATCTATGGTCTAATAGACATACTGTTATATAAACTATGATACATCTAGCACTATCCCCTACAAAACATTTATATATTAACCACAAATTCCATTTTTAAAATTCAATATTTTAAGTAATGATTTATTTTTTTGTCATTTCTACAAATGTTACTACAGGGGGAAATGAGACCCAAAAAGATAAACTGTAGAAATTAAACTAGAATCATCTCTCCTATGCTAGATGATGCATTTATAAAGCCACATAGAAATATGAATCATCCTTATGACAATCATTACAAGAATTACTACTGGTAGTCTTGCTTTAAGTAAGGAAACAAATTGCTTTGCTCAAAATTTAATCCAACTATTTCTTTACATAATCACTAAAGTGAACAGCATTTTAAATGCTAGAGGGCAGCCGAGGACCCTAAACTCTTTGCAGGGAACAATTGACATGTTTATCATTACAAAATTTCTAAATTTTGACAGTATAATTAGACTAAGTTGCTCTAGAGGCTTGTTTTGATTTACCTAGTTTACCTTTGTTCTAGTAATTTACAGTTTGTGTGCTTTTGAGGAAGATTCAGGAAAAGGAAACAAAACACACACAAACATTGCCTTTGCTTTTTTGATATCTGTAAAATGTTGTTAGAGGAGACATATTTATTTTTAAAATTAAATCTTGGGATTATAAGAGTTCATTCACCAATGTTGCGGATTTATCTCAGTAACATATATAATAGTAACTTGGACTCAAAAAAACCACAAGGCTTAAAAAAGTAAGATGCACTAAAATCATCAGAGGTTGATAATTTTTTAACTGTTAAATTTTAAAAATTTAGATATATGCAGCATTTTTAAGTCTTTAAATATCATCTAAAAGTAAAAGTATCATCTAGTAAGTGACATATGTAAGAGAGGTCTTCCAAGTCTTTCAAGAAAAACCTATGGTTTCATTTTCTACTGGAAAAAAAATCTTAAGACTATGCCATTTGTGCATAATTGGCTCTGCTATCAGTCTTTTCCTATTTGACACAAACTCCATAGTATCACTTCATAATCTATTATTAAAACCCATCAATTGGTGTCAATCCTTTGCTTTAAAATACACCAGCTCTTTATGTACAGAATACATTTTTATAATAGCAATAATCCCCTTCTTATCCTGAACTTAACTAAGCTTTAAGCCCCTTGTTTACTTTCCCAATCCTATGGACTTCAACTTCTAGGCCTTTTCTTAATTGACAATACTCTTCAATATTATTCTTTCTGTTGGAATGCTCTTAATTTCTAATATGTGTGATATATTCCTAAGCATCTGAGAAAACATTTAAAATGTCTGACTTTCTGTCTCTCTCTCACACATATAGACATACACACACACACACACACACAACTAAAATGAGGTCACACAATTCTTGAGCCTGGGAAATGTGAGGCATGAGACTGCAGTCCTCTTGGTCACTGTGACCTCCAATATAGCAATTTTCTGAGACCATGATTCCATAAGAATAATAAATAATTTCAGTAAAAGCCTTTTCCTTATTATTGTAACTCTTACCTGGAATGAATAAGTGACCAGTTAACACTCTATGTCTTGTGTTTTCTTGACACCCAAGGCATATTATAGCAAGCGAGTTGCTGTAACCTCCTTTGTTTTTATTTTGTTAGCTATAAAGCTTCAGACGCCTCAGATGTCATTTCAGAAGCACAAATTCTAGGATGATTAGAAGGTTGTCTCCGTGGATAATCATCCTTAAGTTGGCCTGAATAAACTCTTTATTCTCATACTCAGCATGCCTCACCTTGCCTTTCAGTTTGACACATCCATCAAAGCCTGGATGATAGTTAATCTTGGATGTCAACTTGACTCAATTGAGAGATGCCTAGAGATTGGTAAAGCACCGTTTTGGGTGCTTATCTGAGGGTGTATCCAGAGAAGATTGTCATGGGGAGCAGCGAACTCTGTGCAAAGCCCCCCCCCCCCCACACACACAATGTATGGCACTATTCAGTGGGCTGGGAGCCTGGATGGAACAAAAAGCAGAAGAGGAGGAAACAGACTAGGGAGCATTTGTTGTGTGTTCCTGCTGCTGTGGTCCATGGATGGACATCAGATTCCAGATTCTTCAGCCTTTGAATGCAGACTTGCCCTAGTGACTTTCCAAGGATGTTCCAAGTCTTCAGTCTCAAACTGAGGCTGCATCACTTATTCCTCTTGTTTTGAGACTCCAGCTTCTTGGCCTGGAAGCTACTGGGTCCTCTGGCTTTGCAGTCCACAGACGGCCACTGGGGACTATCCACAATCATATGAGGCATCTAACAAATCCCATTTTTCTAATACTACAGTTCAATATAAATTCCTCTGTGAAATCATTACCTACTTCAAGGAGGAGTAGATTATTTCCTCCCTATTTTCTAAACAGATATTTATTCATAAATACTATATCAGGCATCAAATTAGTTTATAAAAATTACACAAAAAATAATGTGGTATATTGATGATAAATTACCATCTAGATTTGGACCCTGTGACCTCACAGGTTTTTACATCAGATGATGGATATGTAAGTCCCCAGGCCATTATGTGTATATGAATGTGTTATAAGCCTTCTATGTCTCAATATAAAATGATAACCTAAAGATACACTTAAAATATAAAAAACATTAATTATAAATGAAATAAAGAATGCACAAGATGGGTTATACCTATGACTTGATATTATATGCTCAAAGTCAATCTCTATAAACATTCCATATTCCACGGGCTGGGGTTGTAGCTCAGTGGTAGAGTGCTTGCCTAGCACATGTGCAACACTGGGTTTGATCCTCAGCATCACATAAAAATAAATGGAATAAAGGAGTTATGTCAATGTTCATTTCTATAAATGTATATTTTAAAAGACTCCATATATTTTCAATATTGCTGAAGAAATTAAAAATATATCATTCTTAATGACTTTTAAATGGCTTCTTTTATAATTGGTAAGAATGAGCCTTTGTTGACAATTCTAAATCTTTGTTAAAAATATTTCTGTTCATTTTTACATTTTACCTTTTTTATTTTGTACCCAGTCTTTTTCAAAACTTATGATTTTGAATAACAGGAAGGGATAAGCTATAAATCTAATAAAATATGTTTCTAGCTGGAGGAGTTCTGGTAATTTCCAAGATTACACCTCCACAGGTGACATGTTAAAATGAACCATAAAAGAAGTGCAAAAATAGGAATAAAACAGAGAAGATAAAACCCAACCCCTACATTCCCTACCAATAGTAATGAATAAGTCAACAAATTCAAAGTAATCAGGGGAAAAGAAAAACTAAAATAAGCCCTGTCCTCAAACTAAGCAGATTGAAGGGTTACATGCAGAAATTACTGCTAATTTATATATTCAAGATGATTTCTTTCACAGATCCAGATTGTTGTATACTCTTTGTGCAAATTATTTGAATGTGTCTTTCCTAAACAGTTTAGGAAATTGCTACTCTGATGGGGATTGCTAACTCGCATGGGCAGCATAAATATATTTTCTGCACAAATTATCTATGTATTAGAGTCACATTATATAAGCCAATTTTACTCAAAATAAATATCAGAAATCAGATTTTGGTTTCTGCAATAATTTTATTCTAATTGAAAAGCTACAGAGTTTGGTTCATAATCACTGAGTAGTCCTGGTTAGAGCAGCTGTACTCATTATCTAAACACACAGGTCTAGACCAGCGAATCTCAAGTATATTTCTGGCTTTGGTGATTTAGAGGCTGTGTTAAGTAGGCAAATTTTCTGAATCATTTATGATAAAATGTCCTTACAAACAGTATTGCAAACAGGGCCAAAATGAATGTGCACTCACATGTGTGTCCTCTCCATGTCTGCAGCATTTCAAATTGATGGCTTGTAAACCATTTACAGAACACATCCAATCCCAGATGGCTCCTTAATTTTCTCAAGAAATTACTTTAAATCCTCAAACATTAACCAATGATAAAGCTATATTGGCAAAGATATATGTGATGGATTAAAATTGATGTTTATAGCAGGTGGCCAAATTACATAAACCTGCTCTGCTATGAAAAAAACACCAATCATAAACATAACATGCCATCCATTTTAAGGAAATAGTTGGATCCAATCTACTAGCTGTTGCTTTTTAAAGTTTTTTTAACATTTATCTGACTATGCCCTACCAATATGCTAATATCCATCTGGGACATAATCCATAAAAACAATCCAAAGCTGCCCAATGGAATGATTATCCAACTCTCACTCACTCCCCCAAAATAGTAGGCAAAAACACTCATAAAGTCATATTTTTCTCCTTTTTGTGTGTTTAATTTTACACTATTTAAGGAACTTTGAGGAAAATGTCACAATGGCCACAAGAAACATCCAAGTTGTCTTTATACTCTACTTGGATCTATTAAGCACTCCGTAAGATGGTGAATAATTAGTTTAAAGGGGAGAAAGCTCACATAGGTCTGGTAACAGGTCCCTATCTTATCAGAAAGGTAGAATATGAGACTTCAGGGAGAATATGAACTGACTCCAAAATTCAAAGGTCTTATAAGCAACATAGATAGTTGAGCTGACTTTGGACCTCAGGAGATGTCCATGATTAAGTGATGGAGGTTAAAGATGTCAATGCTGGTTTACAAATATGTCCACCAATAAACTTGTACTACCTTCTGACATTTCAGTTCCACCATGTAATGGCCCTTACAAAGGGCGAGAAAGTAAATCTTCCTAATAGAACCACATTCATTTTCTTTTCTTTTCCTTAAAACACCTACAAAATGGACAGTGGATAATGATTTTACCATTTCTCAGAATTTTGAAAGAAACAAAAACTGAGGCCTTGATAACAAGTTCTGAATAAGAAGCAATGAACTTCTGGAAACGGCAAAAGTCTGAAAGTATTTGTGTTCTAAGTTAGTGCCCAACTGCAAAGCCTTTTCTCAGTAGCAAAGTAAAGCTGACAACCTTTTCTGTGAACATCAGTCAACCTTTTTCCAGTCACTTCAGTTTGAACAATGGGCTCATACACAAGACAGTCAAGGCATCAGATAAAGAAGCTAGACATGTGGGCATAAAGGATAGTCTTCCCTTTAACAAGACTATTCCAGCTTCCACTGTTGTTAAACACATCACATGCCATCAGTGGTGATTGATACTGGCTCCTTGTGGCTCCATTCCCACTGGGATCTGCTCCCATGTTGCCTATTTCCATGATGGAAGAAGGAACATCCTTCACCAGAACAAACACATTATATATAAATTGCCTTCCCTGAGTGCTCTGCTTTTTCAATAACTACTAACCATAGGCTAATAGTTATTATGGTTCTCTATAATGATACCTACTCAACTTAGCTTCTGGCCAAAGAACACATTACCAGCAAGGAATGAGGGAGAGGTTCACACCCATGGAACATCTTATCCCATACCACATCGCCTCAGGTTGGCTTGCTTGAGATGGCAGTGAAATATCCTATTAAAGAGTTATAGTGCTGGCTAAGTATTAATAATACCTCCTTAGGGATGTACTGTCCTACAAGATTTGATGTATTTTCTGAACCAGCAACAAATATATTACCTTTTCCCATAGCCAGAATACATGCATCAGGGAACCAAGAGGTGGGGATGGACATGGCTGGGAAGCAGAGAGTGGGAAATTAAGAGACCAGGGTTCCTCAGTCCCCTGAAAGGAGGCCCTTAACAGGAAGCTCCCCACTAGCCTCCCCCTTAAAGATCCCACTTCCTCCCAATAGCACCTGTGGCTGTGATCAAAGCTTTCTCACCTGGGCCTGTGGGGATCATTCCAGATTCAAACTTTAGTAGTGGCAGTGCTTCCTTTAAAAAGGAAAGGATTGGAAGTATACCCTCCACTGGTCTTTTCCTACAGATAGGAATCTAGAGGTGGAGAAGCCAGGAGCCCACTGGGGTCATCCCAGCCACCAGGAGAGGCCACAGCTTGACCAGGGAGGCCAGAGCAATGGAGGCATGGAGTGGAGGCCAGGTTCTGGATGCACTGGAAGTAAGAAGCAGCACAGCTGCTGCCTACTGAATGGAGCATAAAGAAAGAGAAGATGGCACCGGGGTGGAGCTCAGGGGCACAGTACTTGCCTGGCATGTGTGACAAATGCAGATGCCTCCTCCCCTAACTCACATGGTTAGTTGATTGGTGAGACCAGAAATCTGCTGCTTTGGGAAAAGAGGGAAAGCAAAATCGTTTCTGCTTAAGAAACTGCTGATTCCCAGTTATCTTATTTGTTAAGAAAAGGGGATTTACTTTTCCATGTACTTCTGCATTTAAATCTACATTCAGAGCCAAGGAAAAGAGTAGCTCAGATGGGGATCTACACCTTGCCTTGACCTTTATCCCAAAAGACTTGGCCCTGAGGTAGAAAAATCTCCTGGCTTCAGGGGCAGTTGTCTTGTTTTTCCCAGCTCCAAGTAACATACTGTATGCACTCAATTAAAGTTAATTTTGCATGAGTCAATGAAGTGTAATCCAATAATATTTCTGAAGCATCCTTAGCATCAATATGTAGCCTGTGCTTCATGACGCTTTCCTTACACAATCTCTCTCACTTGCAGGTCACCTGGCAGAATTCCTTATCTTTATTCACCAGATCCACATTTTAGAGTTGTAGTTAGTTTTGCATTCACTCACACAACCATTTATACTGTAACCACTATTTGCCAACCACTACTTCACAGTAGCTTATGATACATCAATAAACAGGAAAAATAGTCACCTGCCTTGTGGGTGCCATTCTGATGAAGAGAAACAGACAACAAATAATAAATACAATAAATAATCCAGTAATTCAGAAAAAGTAGATCTATGGGGGTGCAGAGTATCACAAGGGATCTGATGCAGGGAGAGGGACTGACTGTGTCATCCTAACATTTTATCATAGGAACACAATTTCCAGAACCTGTCCTATATGTCTGCTGAAGAGCAACCTTGACTTTAATTTCATTTAACAGTGTGCCAAAATATATTAAATGAGAATACCAAAACCCTAGAGAAAATACAGAAGTATTACTGAGCCTATGGAAAATGAAATAAAAATGAGAATGCCTAGGATTCTCAGAAGTTATTTATTCATAAATAACTTTCTAATCATGTTTTGTTTACAAAACTTCAGAGAATATGGAAAATATTTTAATTTGGTAGATAACTGATATATGAAATGTAAAGATTCTATGTATTTAGAGAGTACCATGTGATGATTTGATACACCAAATAAGGTACAATGTTTAAATCAGGTTAAAGACACCTACCTCCTTAAATATTTCCCCTTTTTATATGGTGAAAACATGTGGGCTCTTTTCTTCCACTTTGTTGAAATATACCATATCTAACTGTTATCAATACTCACCACTTTACTGTGCAACAGCATTCCAGAAAATGTTTGCTATTGGTTTTTATTTATTTATTTATTTGCCAATGAGCCTTAAATTTATTTATTTAAATGTGGTTCTGAGATTTGAACCCAGTACTTCAAAGGAGCTAGGCAAGTGCTCTGCCACAGAGCTACAAATCCAGCCCTGTTTGCTACTGTTCTGCTTTACTTATTTCTGCAGCACCAGGGACTGAACCCCAGTGCCTTTTGCACTGGGCAAACGCTCCACCGTAGAGCTACACTCACAACCCAGCAGAAAGCATTTCTGGAAGGAGTGAGAGGATGGACTGAATCCTCTCCTGAAAGGAACAAAATTGGGCTACTTCAATTATTTTTTTCTACTTGGTCTCATGGCTTTTCAATTACAAAAGCCATGCATATTCTTTGTAAAAAAAAAAAAAACAAAGATCCATACTGCACAGAGGTTTATCAATTACGTCTAAAGTCCTCAGAGAACTGAGAAGAGTTCTTATATACCTATTTTTGTTTCAAAAACATGGAAATGCATATCTCCTTAACAGATATTAAATTCAGCACAATCGCCTATGGTCAGAGAAATGAAGGAGGTTCTCATTCTCTATTTTTTGTTTGTATGTTGATATTGAGGACCTTACATGTGTATACTTAAAATCTGATTAAAATGAGAGATATGCAGTGATATTTTATAAACTAACCAGTGCACAATATGATAGTTAACACCCAGTGAGATGAATAGTAAGTACTAGTTTTCCCCTCCAAACTCATGAAAGAGTAGAGTTTGAAACCTAACTTGACTATCCAACTAATTACCTGGGGATTGCCATTAGGAAAAATTCAGACTTCCTCCCTCTATCAATATGGCAAGAAGAAAGCACTTTCTCCTGATTCTACCCACGAGGGCATTGGTATAATGCATATTCCATGGCATCTCACACAATCGTCCAACCCAGCCCCAGCCAGGCTCTCCACCATCCCCCAAGTCCTCACCTGTGGTGTCCTCATGCAGGCCAATGTCAAAAGCCAGCTTATCAGTTAGAGACCACCAGGTGGCGAGGCAGCACAGATACAAAGAACACAGAACCAAAAGTGATTGCTCAATATTTACAGTCATGGTGGAGTCCTGTTCTGACAACTGATTTGATATGTATCTCTCTCTCTGCTGCTTAGCCTTTTTCTAAAAATCTGGATCCCTCTGAACAAAGCCCAGGTCTTTATTGACTGAGGCAGAACAGCCCTAGCACAACATTCATTAGGAGCAATATTTAAAGGAAATGTGTAATTTTTCCCACATAAAAGACTAAGGAAATGTGCTGTGTCTCTCAACAAGACAAGTAACTGGATATGTGTTTCTGCATCTCTCACTTCATGTGATATATTCATGATCCCCAGCTAGAGCACAGTGTGATCTGACAGTGAGAACCACATCCCAAGCAGAAATTGAAAAACTATTCAATCTTATGTTCTACTTCTGTTTTCCCTTCATTTTTTTAACTCTCTGAAATCCATCCAGAATTACTTGGTTTTGGTGTGCAGGATGTCATTTTACTAAAATGAAGTTTGATTGTGCATGTGTTTCCCTAGGAGGAATTGGTTTCTCTCCAGACTATCATCGGCTCCAACCCCTAGGTTTTCCTAACCGTATGGTTATGAAGTTTTGGGTCATTTTTCAGACCAACTCTCAGCACCTTGCTAAGTGCTATAAGGAAGAGGACACAAAATGAATGTGGTATGAGCTTGCAGTACACCACCATCTGCAAAAAGCACACTCAGAGCCAGTAATAACAGGACCATGTGAAGAGGACACAGAGAAGAGTTCTGGGGATTAGGAAAGGCCAGGCCTCTCTCCAAGAGCTCTGAACAATTAAGGCAAAGTCTAGAAAATTCCCATTACGGAGCAGGGCCTTCCAGCTAAATGACAGCCAATGAGTATGTGAAGGCAGGAGATGAACTGATTGGGGGGAAGTCAGCACCATAGGGATATGTCATCTATGTGAGCTGGAGACTCAGGATTTGCCACTGACTATGAAGCACTGGCTCTCATGGTTATAGGAGAGGCTTCAAGGGTCTCCAAACCTGTTCTGACTAAGCACAGAACTGTGTGTCTGACCTGGAGACAGGCAACCCACAGGGATCCCTGAAGTTCACAGGTTTTAGATATAAACTGTGTTAAATGTCTGTTTTTCTCATGTGGGGGCAGGCCCCAAATTCCTTAATAAGACACCTAAAGCACAAGAATCAACAAATGGTATGAATTCAACCTAAAATTTTTTTTTTTTTCTCAGCAAGAGAAATAATATGTGAGGAGACTAGGGAGCCTATATCCTGGAAACAAATTTTTCCCCCTCACACATCAGATAGAGCTCTAATGTCTAGAGTATATGAAGAACTCAAAAATTTAAAACAAAAAAATAAATAACCCAATCAACAAATGGGCCAAGGACCTGAACAGATACTTTTGAGAAGAGGATATACAATCAATCAACAAATACATGAAAAAATGCTCACCATCTCTAGCAATCAGAGAAATGCAAATTAAAACTACTTTAAGATACCATCTCATTCCAATAAGAATGGCAGCCATTATGAAGTCAAACAACAATAAGTGCTGGTGAGAATGTAAGGAAAAAGGTACACTCGTACATTGCTGGTGGGACTGCAAATTGCTGCAGCCAATTTGGAAAACAGTATGGAGATTCCTTGGAAAGCTGGGAATGGGAAATACCATTTGACCAAGCTATTCCCCTTCTCGGACTATACCCAAAAGACCTACAAAGAGAATACTACAGGGACACAGCCACATCATTGTTTTTAGCAGCACAATTCACAGTAGCTAGACTGTGGAACCAATCTAGATACCCTTCAATAGATGAATGGTGGGAGGGAAAAGGAGGGAGAAGGGAAATTGCACGGAAGATGAAAGGAGACCCTCATCGTTATACAGAATACATGTATGATGTTGTGAGGAGAAAAAAAAAAGAAGTATGTCACATTAGATTGGGTAGAGAGATTTGAGGGGAGGGGAGGGGGGAAAGGAGGGATAGGAAGGGGAGTAGAATAAAATAGACATTATTATTGCTGTATGTATATATAGGTGACTGTATGACCAATGTGAGTCTGCAACCTGTACAATCAGGAAAAAGGAGAAATTATACCCCATTTGATTCAAATGTATGAATTGTCAAGAGAATTGTACTGTTATGTGTAACTAATAAAAAAAAATGTCTGTTTTTATTACAGAGAAAGTAACAACTTCCTATTGCTCTGACTTCCCAGACAAAAACAAGGTGGTGCCTGATGAAATCTTCTGTGAATTTCCTCAACAATATTACAGTCCTCAGCACTGCAGTTATTAACAGACATACCGTCTTCTAAGTTTCACAGTAACATTGAGATAGATATAGATGCTATGATTATCCTACAAACTTCATTAAGTGCCATGGAAGCAAGGACTTGGCCTATTCACTCTGTACTCCACACCTAGTATAGTGCCTAGCACACAGACGTTGATCAAGCAAAGTGGTTAAAGGACCCAAAGAAATTTTCAGACACAATTAAAAGTTTAAAAAACCCAGAAAAGTATCCCAGGTTGTGTGGTGGCAAAAGTGTGCCTGAATCTAGACGTCAGCACCAACATGCAGAGTAGACTCAACTCTTAAGACACCATTAACACCGAAATGCAACAGGTAACCTCAGCTTAGCCACCACCCAGTGTGCAGGAGATAGTAGCTGGCTCAACAGACACCAGTGACCAGATAGCTGTCAGGTCCATGGTGAGCTGGGATTCTGGGATTCTTTTTCATACTTTTAACTAATTTGTGCTTGGGCATAAATTTTAATGGAATTCATATTAAAATCCCAAAGACAATTCTTCACAGAACTAGAAAAAGCAACCATGAAATTCATGTGGAAAATAAGAGATTCAGAATAGCCAAAGCAATACTTAGCAAGAAGAGTGAAGTTAAGACACACCATAATAGTATAGCTTAAACTGTACTACAGAGCCACGGTAACAAAAACAGCATGGCATTGGCACCAAAACAACACAGAGACCAATGAACGGTACAGAATAGAAGACACAGAGACAAACTCACAAAATACCGTTATATCATACTAGACAAAGGCACCAAAAACATACATTAAATTTAAAAAAGTCTATTCAACAAGTGGTGCAGGGAAAATTGTAAAGCCACATAAAACAAAAAGAAAGTAAAGCCCTCTCTCTCACTCTTTACAAAACTCAATTGAAAATGGATCAAAACTTAGGCACTAGAACACAGAACCTGTGCCTAATAGAAGAGAAAGTAGGCCCACATCTTGACTATGACAGCCTAAGACCTGACTGAGAAGTAAATTCAAGAATTAATAAACAGGATAGATTCGAACTAAAAAGCATATTCTCAGCAAAGGAAACAATAATGTTAAAAGAGAGCCTACAGAATAGGAGAAAATCTTCCCCACATGCACCTCAGAGCATTAATCCCTAGGATATATGCAGAACTCAAAAAACTTAACACCAAAAAGAAAACCAAATAACCAAATCCATAAATGGGCTAAGGAACTGAACAGACACTTCACAGAAGAAGCAACAAATATATGAAAAAAATGTTCAACGTTTAGCCATCAAAGGAAAGCAAATCAAAACTACTCAAAGATTTCATCTCACCCCAGTCACAAACATGATTATCCAGAATGCAATCATCAAGTAACAATAAATGTTGGCGAGAATGTGGGGAAAAGGGTGCATGCACACATTGCTTCTGGGACTGCAAATTGGTGCAACTATTATGGAAAGTAGTATGGAGATACCTCAGAAAACGTGGAATGGAACCAATATCTGACACAGCTATCCCTTTCCTCATTTTATACACAAACGACTTAAAAATCAACATATTACAATGACACAGCCACCTTATGTTTACAGCAGCTCAACTCATAACAGCTAAACTATGGAACTAACCTAGGTGCCTTTCAACAGATAAATGAATAAAGAAAATGTGGTGTGTATGAGTATAGATATACATGTGTGTTTGTGTGTCTGTGTATACACACACACACAAACACACACAAACAAACCAATTTTACACACACATATATGATGGAATACAACTCAGCCTTAAAGAAGAATGAAATTATGACATTTGCTGGTAAATGCATGGAGCTTATCATGCTAAATGATAAGCCCATCCCGAAAAACAAAAGGTTGAAAGTTTTCCCTGATATGCTTATGCTAATCAGTGTATGAGAAGGTGAGGGAGTAGGAAAGTACACAGTTGCTTTAGATTGCATAAAGGAGTGAAGAGAGGGGAAGGAGTATATTGGGTAGAATGGATAGTAGAATGAATGAGACATTATCATCCAAAGTACATATACAAATACAGGACTAGTATGATGCTACAACCTGCACAACCAGAAACATGAGAAATCATACTATATTTACGTATAATATGTCAAAGTGCATTCCATTGTCATGTAGAACTAGAACAACTTTTTTTAAAAGTTGATTAAAGAAAACATACCAATTTGCAGAAAAATATATGACTATAGTATCTGCCCATAAATGGATTCACCTGGAGACAATCATGCTAATGAAGCTAAACCAGTTTACAAAAAACAAAGGACAAAGGTTTTTTTCTGATATGTGGAAGCTAACTCACAACAGGAGCAGTGATAGGAACAGAAGTACAGTAGATTAGACGATGGGGAATGGCGGGAAAGGACATAAGCAAAGGAAAGACACTGGAAAGACTCTGACACAGCTTTCCCATGTATAGACGTGGAAACAACACAGTGAATCCCACCGCCATGTACATCCTAAGAATGCAACTCTAAAAAGATAAAGTATAATTATACAAATATGGACTATCAAAATGAGTTTTATATGCCAGGGTTGTGGCTCAGTGGTAGAGCACTTGCCTAGTATGTTGAGGAACTGGGTTTAATTCTCAGTACCGCATATAAATAAAATAAAAAGTTCATTAACAACTTAAAAACATTTAAAAACGGATTTTATAACTAAAACAACCAATAAGTGAAAATAAAATGAAACATTTCCTCGGTTCCTTTAAACATTTTAATAACACTCAAATCAATATCAAATGAATGGAAAGAAAAAGGGCTTTTAAGAGTGGGTATAGTCTCTCCCACTTTTCTGCCAAATGACGACACAAGTATTGGGACAGACTTTTTCTGGCTTCTTACCTCCAGAACTGTGGGAAATAATTTTCTATTCTTTATAAATCTCATAATTTTCACTAGTAGAAATTAAAATTAACAAATTTCAATATTTAGACTAATTATCTAAAATATAACAATACCTTTGAAAGCGGAGTTCAAAGACGAAACTCCATGGCTTCTGCTGGCAGGTAGGGGACTGCCCGCGAGGGGCAGGGAGGCCTCTGCAGCAGAGAGGAGTCCTAGCTCTTCATGGCGGGCCATTCCATCCAGGGCTGCAGCAGACCCCAGCAGACCCTCAACCGTTTCTTCTTCTTTCGGCAGTCTCTACGAAGTCGAGGAACCATCTCCGGGAAACAAAGCAGGCTGGAACTCCGGCGGAACTCCCGGCGGAACTATGGCGAAGCTCCGGCGAAGCTCCCGGCGAAGCTCCCGGCGAAGCTCCCGGCGAAGCTCCCGGCGAAACTCCCGGCGGAGCTCCGGCGGAGCTCCCGGCGAAGCTCCCGGCGAAGCTCGACGTCTGCAATCTAGAAGGTCTCCGCAGCTTCTCTTCCTCAGAACAGCCTCCTAGGGGTTTATATAGCACTTGGTCGAATGCTATTGGTCCAAACTTATGCTAATTAGGACTTGAAAAAAGTACCAATGCTATTGGTCCAAACTTATGCTAATTGGGTTGGACACATACTAATGCCATTGGTCAGTCTCTTTTTAATATTCATAGTAGATTCATTCATAGAATCAGCCCCAAATTCCCACGCTGACAATGAATGAATGGCCTGGGAAGCGATCAATGGCAAAGCCGCAAAGTGCTTGCCTCTCATTCCCAAAGCCATGGGTTTGATCCCTGTTCCAAAAAGAAAAATGAAAAACAAATTACAGATAAATCAACGTCAGCAAAAAGGAAATAAACAAACTATCAATACATAAATCTTATTCAAAAACATACCTGCTCTGAATTCTGCAGATCTCTGTCAAGTGTCGCCTTACCCTTTACCTCTTCAAAGCAATTTTTCCCAAAACTTGAGAGTCATGGACCATGTCTTAGTTATCTCTCTTTTGCACCTATGCCAGAGGCGACGTGGATGTGTGGGATGTAATCCTGCTGAGGATCAAGGTCTGGTTTGGGGCCAGCTTGGGAAGCATTGCTGGTGATATCAAATAATAGCTATCTATTAAAATTCAAATTCATGCATGAAAAAAATGATAGAGAACAAAAAGATGGTATGATTAAAGGTCAACAAGAAGCAAATAGGGCTGGGGTTGTGACTCAGTGATAGAACCTTTGTCTCCCACGTGTGGGGCACTGGGTTTGACTCTCAGTACCTTCTATGAACAAATGAATAAAATAAAGGTCCAGAGACACCCACCGGAGCTCAGGCCCTTCCCAGATGCACTGGAGCTGCAGTGGGATGCTCAGGCCCAGCCCAGAATGCTTCTACTCACCTGCAGACACCAACCAGAGCTCATGTACAGTCCAGATCTGCCCCCGCTGACCTGGGCAGGAGGCCAGACACAGGGTAGGCCAGTGTCCATCCCTCAACTGGGAGGCCTGCACCGAGCTCAAGTCTGGCCCAGGACCACGTCCCCACACTGGCAGACACCTGTTGGAGCTCAGGCTCTGCCCAGATCAGCCTCACAAACCTGCATGGAGCCCAGGAAAGGGTAGGTCCAGGTCCATCCCAACACTGGCTGGCCCTCCCCAGAGCTGAGCCTTGGGCCATGACTGCCTCTGCCCACCAGGAGACCACTGCAGGAGCTCAGATCCAGTCCAGAGTCGCCGTGAGGACCTGTGCAGGAGACGGGGCCCAGGGTAGCCCTAGTCCATCCACTCATCTTGAGACTGGCACCAAAGTTCAGGTTCTGCTCAGGACTGCCTCCACCCTCCAGCAGCTACCTCCAGAGCTCAGGTTTGGACCAGGACAGACTGCGCACCAACAAACACTCGCTGGTGGCCAATCCTGGCTCATTTCAGCCTCGACGACCTGAGTGGTAGCTGAAGCCCAGAATAGGCCCTGGTCCATCCCACCACCAGCAGACCCCTGCTGTATCTCAGGCACCCACCAGATTAGCCTTGTAGATGGGCACAGGAGCCCGGGAAGAGGGTAGCCCTGGGAGCATATGTCCAACGCCACACCACCACCAGAGCTCAGGCTCGGCACAGGACTGACTCTGCCACAGGCAGAACCCTGCCAGAGCATATACAAGTCCCAGATCAGCCTCACTACCCTGCACAGGAGCCCAGGCAAGGGGAGGCCCTGTTGCAACCCGCCACCTGCAGAACCCCACCAGAGCTCCAGCTCTGCCCAGATCCAACTCAAAGACCTGGCAGGACAAAACCAGAGTCCAGGGTTGCCCTGTCCTTCCAGTCATCAAGAGGCTTGCATTGGAATTCAGGCTCTGCCCAGGACCGACTCTGCCCACTGACAGACAGCTGCAGAACTTCAGCCCCAACCAAGATCAGCCTCACTGACAGGCACGGGAGCCTAGTCCAAGGTAGACCTGGTACCAGCTGAAATAAGCAGGCCCCAAGAAGAGCTCAGGCCAGACATGGGACCACCTCCGATCAAACAAGTGGAGATCAAATTCGGCCAAGATTGGCCCCGCTGACCTGCTTGAAGGCAGAGGCAAAGAGAGGCCCAATGTCATCTCGCCACATGCAAAACCCCACCAGACCTCCAGCTCTACCCAGATCCAACTCCATGATATGGCAGGAGATGAAGTCCTAGCCCAGGGTAGCCCAAGGCAATCCAGTAACCATGAGACTAGCAGTCTCTGCCCAAAGGCCTACCCTACCAAAAGTCATTTTGGCAGCCACCCAGATCAGCCTTGCTGACAGGTGCAGGAACCTGGCCCAAGGTAGGCCTGGACCCAACTGCCACAAGCAGGCTCTGAGCAGAGCTCAGGCCAGAAACAAGACAGTCTCTGCCCAAAGGCCCACCTCTGCCAGAGCTCATCTGTGCCCCAATCCACCTTGCTGATCCACTGAGAAGTCCCGACAGGGTAGATCCTGTTCCCTCCTGCCAACAGCTGACACCCTGCTGTATCTCAGCATCCAACCAGTTAACCCTTGCAGATGTGCACAGGAGCCCTGGCACAGGGTAACACTGGGAACATATGGCCACCACCAGACCTCCACGTCTGCTCAGGCTTGGCCCAGGACCGACTCTGCCCACAGGCAAGACACTCTCCAGAGCTCATTCCCAGCCCAGGTCTAGCTGGAGCATCTGCAGCAGAGCCAGGGAAAGGTTAGGAATGTTCCATTCCTCTACTGTCTGAGCCCTGCTGGAGCTCAGGCTTGGCCCAGGACCACCACCACCCTCATGCAGTCCCCTGCTGCTCATAAATGGCCCATATTTTCCTTGCTGACCTGCACAAGAGCCCAGGCAAGGGGAGGCTGAGCTCCATCCTGACAGCTGCAGACCCCCACCAGAGCTCCAGCTCTGCCCAGATCCAACTCGACAACATGGTAGGAGACAGAGGCAGAGCCTAGGGTAGCCCAAGTCCATCAAGTCACCTTCAGACTGGTACCTGAGCTCAGGCTCCTCCCAGAAATGACTGTCCACTGTCAGACAGTCACCAAAGTTCAGCCCCAGTCCAGATCTCCCTCTGACAGGCAAGCAAGCCTGCCCCAAGTTAGGCCTTGGACCAACTGCCACAAGCGGGCCCCAAGCAGCCCTAAGGCCAGACACAGGACCGTCTCTGCCCACAGGCAGAGCTCAAACACGGCCAAGATTGGCCTTGCTGACCTGCGCAGGATCCTGTGCAAGGGGAGGCCCAGTTCCATCCCGCCACCTGCAGAATCCCACCAGAGCTCCAGCTCTAACCAGATCCAACTCAGTGTCCTGGCAGGAGACAAAGCCAGAGCCCAGGGTAGCCCAAGTTGATCCAGTCATCATGAGACTGGCACCAAAGCTCAGGCTCTGCTCATGAATGACTCTACCCACTGACAATCAGTCACCCAAATTCAACCCCACCCAGATCAGCAGTGCTGACCGGTGTGGGAGCCTGGTCCAAGGTAGGCCTGGGATCAACTGCCACAAGTAGGCCCCTGGTAGAGCTCAGGCCACAAGCTCTACAGCCTCACCCCAAAGGCAGACACTTTCTGGACTCTGGTTCTTCTCCGATCAGCCTAGTCCACTTACTTGGGAGCCCACACATGGATAGACATAGTGCCATCCCACCAGTGTCTGATCCCCGCTGGAGCTTAGATTCAGCCCAATACCACCTCTATCTATAGTCAGATGCACACCAGACTCAGGCCTGGGCCAGAACTGCCTCTGCTCACTTGCTGACTACTGTTGGAGCTTGGGCTCAGGCCAGATTATCCTAGTACACCTGTGGGAGTCCAGTAGTAGGACTGAGATCATTTCTCCACTGCTAGATAGCAGGTGGAGCTTAGGCTTGGCTCAGGATTGCCTCACTGACCTGCACGGGAACCTTGGCAAGTGTAGGACTGGTTCCATCCCACCACCTGCACACCTCACCTGGACCTCAAGCTCTGCCCAGGAGCCAGGCCCCAGGGAAAGCCCTGGTTCTACCTGCTACCACCTGACATCCGTGGCTCTTAGGCTCAGCCCAGGACTTCCTCCACTCATTGCCAGACATCTTTGGGAGCTCAGGATCACCCCAGATCTGTGAGGACGACCTGCAGTGGAATCCTGGGCACAGAATGGCCACAGGTCCATTCCCCCACCAGCCAAACACTGCAGGAGCTTATGCCTAGATCTGATCTGCCTGGCCAAACTCTCCTGAGCTCATGCTCAGGGTAAGCCTAGGAACATCCTGCCACTGGATGACCTGTTCTGGAGCTCAGGCTCTGTCCAGATCAGCCTATTGCAACCGCATGGGTGTCCTTACCTAGGGTAGGCCTGAGTCCAGAAGACCCTCACCAGATTTGAGGCTCATCCCAGGATATCTCAGTCCACTGGCAGACACTTCCAGAACTCAGGCAGGGCCCAGGACTATATGCACCCATCAGCAGACTCCCAGGGGAGCTCAGGTAAGGCCAGATCCTCCTCATGGATCTGCATGGCTGCCAGAACCCTAATTAGGTATGGATCAATCCCACCAGGGGAAACCCCCCAGGAGCTGATGAATAAATAAATAGCCAAAACAATAAATAAATAAAGGAAGGAAGGAAAAAGAAAGAAAACTAGCTCATTCATATTCTTGATTTTATTCACATTCACTTTCAGTAGGACTTCATGGATTGACTCTATTCTTCATTGCAAGAGACTTACTTATATTACCTAAGCCTGATTTGGGTGACCTAAATGTTATCCATGTAAAAATTAAACATGATTGTAAAATATTGAAGATTTCTTCCCTGACTTTCACCGATATCAATCATATTCACCAGAATACTCCATCTGAAAAATTTGATTTCACATCTGAAATTTGGAAATAGAACCAGAATTCCCAAGCTGGCAAAGGGCTCTCTACATGAGGCAAAATTGTTCCCAGTTGATAGAAAACAGTATTTTGATGATGTTCCTTTGGGTTTCCAAACAGCTCACTAGAGGTTAATCATATATGGAGCTCGTAAAATTCAAGAAAAAGAAACAAACACCTTAATAAAAACGGGAAAAGACAAATGTAGGCTGTTTATAAAATATCACATACCATACACTTGAGATGGCATTTCATGTCAATATGGTAATCCAAAGAATATATAAAGTACATTTGTGTGTGTGCATATCACATAAAAAGAATAAAGAGAATGAGAAAACCTAATGTTGACAGTGTTGGAAAATGGAATTGTCATGCTCTGATAATTGCAATGAAAAATTGTCATAACCCTTCTGCAGAGAAGTTTAAAATATATACCAAAATTTGAAGTGCACACTTTCCTTTAACCCAAGAATTCCAACTCAAATAACCTATGTATAGTTGATGTGGCAAATTTTTAAATTTTACCATGAAATTGATCATTGTAATCAAGGTCCCCATTGGCTAGGGATCAGACCTCAGGTCCCTGGGGAAAGTCATTAGGCACCATTGCATTGCTCACACCCATGCCTTTCCTGGGGGTGGCTTACAATCATAAACAGACAACCCTCCTTCCAGAGATGTCTCTCTCAGCTCTTGGGCCATAGTTTCACTGGATTGGTAACATTTTCCCATTAAACTCTAGGACATTCTTATATATTTTGGAAATTCAGATTCAAGTGTTTTCTCACATCTACAGGTTGTCTCCTGTGCTGATTTTTGTCCCCTTCTGTAGTATGGGCAGATGTTGTCCATTATCTATTCTTGCTTTTGTTGTCTGTGCTATAGATGTTGTATCAAGAAAGATAGAAAGAAAGAGAGAGAAAGAAAGAGAAAGAGAGAAAAGATGGAAGGAAGGAAGGAAGGAAGGAAGGAAGGAAGAAAGGAAGGAAGGAAAAAAGAAAGAAATCAAGACTAATGAGAATGACAGGACAATGAAGGTTTTTTTCCTCCTGTTTTTTTCCAGGAAATTTGTAGCCATAGGTCTCACACAGGTCCGCCTTGCCGTCCTGCACAGGAGATGGTGGCCAGGGTAACACAGGGTCCATTCCTCCACCAACTAACCCCTGCTGGATCTAAGGTTCTGCCTAGATCTACATTGCCAACATGCCCAAGAGCCAGGGGATAGGGTAGCCCGGGTCCATAAAACCTCTGTGAGACCTCCACCAGAGCTCAGGTTTGGTCTGGACAACCTGCACCCACCAGCCAACCATGCTGGAGCTCAGGAATGCCTTCACCCACTGGAACTCTCTCCAGATCTCAGGCATGGCCCAGGATCTCCTCTGGCCACAGACAGACACCAGCTGGGGCCCAGATCAGGAGCACAGGGTAAGCCCTGGTCTTTCACGCTACCTGCAGACCCCAGCAGGAGCTCAGTCTCTTCCCAGATTGACCATGCAGATTTGCAAGGGAGCCTCAGCACAGGTTAGGCCCAAGTTCATCCCGCCAACAGGATACACTGGCTGGAGCTTAGCATCCACCCAGGATCACCTCTGCCAACAGGAAGACATGTTCTGGAGCTCATACACAGCCCAGGTCCTCCTCAACGACCTGTGCAGGAGCAAGAGTTAAGGATAGGCCCAGGGTTATCCCACCACCTGCAGAACCCCACTGGAGCTCTTGCTCCTCCAAGATCTGACTTGCTGACATGCATGGGAGCCCATTGCACAGGATAGCCCTGGATCTATCCCGCCACCAGGAGATCCCCTGCAGGAACTCAGGAATAGCCCAGATCTTCTTTACCAACCTGCATGGCTTCCAGGGCTCAGATAAGGTGCAAGTCAATCCCTCCACCAGGAAAGTCCCCAGGAGCTCAACAAGAAACAAATAGCATAGATAGATAGATAGATGAATCTAGCTTATGCATATTCCTGATTTTATTTGCATTTCCTTTCAGTAGGACTTCATGGATTGTCTCTATTTATTATTCAAGAGATTTATAGTACCTAATCCTGAATTGGGTGGGCCAAATGTTGTCCATGTAAAAATAAAACATGATTGTGAAATATTGAAATTATCTTCTCTGATTTGTCAACAATATCAACCATATTCACCAGAATATCTTATCTTAAATACTTGATATCACTCTGGAAACTTATAAGAAGAACCAGAATTTCCAAGCTGGCAAAGAGCTCTATACATGAGGCAAAACTGTTGACAGTTGCTTGAAAACAGTATTTTGGTGATGTTCCTGTGGGTGTCTGCACAGCTCACTCACCAGAGGTTAATCATACACTGAGCTCCTATAATTCAAGAAAAAGTAACAAACAGCCTATTAAAAATGGGAAAAGACAAATGTGGGTCATTTATAAAATATGACATACTATAGACTTAAGGTGGCATTTCATATTAATATAGCTATACAAAGAGTATATAAAGTATGTGTATGTTCCTATCTAATAAAAGAATAAAAAGAATGAGAAAAATCTAATGTTGACAGGGTTGGAAAATGAAATTGTCATGCTCTGATAATTGCAATGCAAAATTGTCAGAGAAGTTTTAGAACATATACCAAAATTTAAAGTGCATGCTTCCCTTTTGGCCAAGAATTTCAATTTAAGTAACCTATTTATTGTCATTGTGGCAATTCTTAAATTGATCATTGTAACCAAGGTCCGAACCAGCTGGGAATCAGACCTCAGGTTCCTGGGGAAAGTCACTGGGCACCATTTCTCTGCTCACACCCATACCTTTCCCAGGGAGGTTGCTTAGGTTAATAAAGACAGGTCTCTTTGCAGAAATGTCTCTTCCAGTCCTTAGCCATGATTTCATTGGATTGGTAACTTTTTTGGCTATTAAACCCTAGGACATTCTTATATATTTTGGAAATCCACAGTGTGAAAGCACTTCCTCCCTACTGCAGGTTATTTTCTGTCCTGACTTTGTTTGTTCCCTTCTGCAGTATGGGAAGATGTTGTCCACTATCTATTCTTGTTTTGTTGTCTGTGCTATAAATGTTGTAACAAAAAACGAAACAAAACAAAAAAAAAAAAGAAAAGAAAAGAGAAAGAAATCATTGCTAATACTAATGAGAATGACTAGACAATGAAGGGATTTTTTTTCTCCTGTTTTTTTTTCTAGGAAGTTTATAGCCATAGATCTCACATTTAAGTCTTCCACTCACTTTGAAGTGATTTGCATGTGGCAAAAGATAAGCATCTTGTTTCATCTTTTGGCATGTGGGCATATTATTTCGCACTGAATTTTTTTATGCAGTTGTAATGTTTGCTATTGTTCTGCTTTACTTATTTCTCCAGCACCAGGGAGTGAAGCCCAGGGCATTTCACACTGGGCAAGGGCTCCACCATAGAGCTACACTCACAACCCAGCAGAAAGCATTTCTGGAAGGAGTGAGAGGATGGACTGAATCCTCTCCTGAAAGGAACAAAATTGGGCTACTTCAATTATTTTTTTCTACTTGGTCTCATGGCTTTTCAATTACAAAAGCCATGCATCCTCTTTGTAAAAAAAACACAAAGACCCATACTGCACAGAGGTTTATCAATTAAGTCTAAATTCCTCAGAGAACTGAGAAGAGTTCCCTTATTTTGACTTTCCAAAAAGTATAAGTATGTTAATATATACCTATTTTTGTTTCAAAAACATGGAAATGCCTATCTCCTTAACAGATATTCAATTCAGCACAATGGCCTATGGTCAGAGAAATGAAGGAGGTTTTCATTCTCTACTTTTTGTTTAAGGGTTGACATTGAGGACCTTACTGTGCATACTTAAAATCTGATTAAAATGTTAGATATGTGGTGATATTTTATAAACTAACCAGTGTACACTACGATAGTTAACACCCAGTAAGCTGAATAGTAAGTACTAGTTTTCCCCTCCAAACTCATGAAAGAGTAGAGTTTGAAATCTAGCTTGAATATCCAACTAATTACATGGGGATTGCCATTAGGAAAAATTCAGACTTCCTCCCTCTATCAATATGGCAAGAAGAAAGCACTTTCTCCTGACCCTACCTACGAGCACATTGGTCTAATGCATCTTCAATGGCATCTCACACAATCATCCAACCCAACCCCAGCCAGGCTCCCCACCATCCCCAAGTCTTACCTGTGGTGTCCTCATGCAGGCCAATGTCAAAAGCCAGCTTATCAGTTAAAGACCACCAGGTGGTGAGGCAGCACAGATACTAAATCACAGAACCCAAAGTGATTGCTCAACATTTAGTCCTATTCTGACAACTAATTTGATATGTATCTCTCTCTCTGCTGCTTAGCCTTTTTCTAAAAATCTGGATCCCTCTGAACAAAGCCCAGGTCTTTATTGGCTGAGGCAGAACAGCCCTAGCACAGCATTCATTAGGAGCAATATTTAAAGGAAATGTGTAATTTTTTCCCCATAAAACACTAAGGAAATGTGTCACAACAAGACAAGTAACTGGAGATGTGTTTCTACATCTCTCACTTCATGTGATATATTCATGATCCCCAGCTAGAGCACAGTGTGATCTGACAGTGAGAACCGGACCCCAAGCAGAAATTGAAAAACTATTCAATTTTATGTTCTACTTCTGTTTTCCCTTCATTTTTTTAACTCTCTGAAATCCATCCAGAATTACTTGGTTTTGGTGTGCAGGATGTCGTTTTACTAAAATGAAGATTGATTGTGCATATGTTTCCTTAGGAGGAATTGGTTTCTCTCCAGACTATCATTGCCACCAACCCCTAGGTTTTCCTAACTGTATGGTCATGAAGTTCAGGGTCATTTTTCAGACCAACTCTCAGCACCTTGTTAAGTGCTATAAGGAAGAGGACACAAAATGAATGTGGTATAAGCTTGCAGTACCCCTCCATCTGCACAAAGCAGGCTCAGAGCCAATAATAACGGGGACATGTGAAGAGGACACAGAGAAAGTTCTGGGGATTAGGAAAGGCCAGGCCCCTCTCCAAGAGCTCTGGACAATTAAGGCAAAGGCTAGAACATTCCCACTATGGAACAGGGTCCATCCAGCTAAATGGTGGGTAGGGAGTGTGTGAAGGCAGGAGATGAACTGGTTGGGCGGGACTTCAGCACCATTGATGTGTCATCCATGTGAGTTGGAGACTTGGAATTGGCCTGCTGACTATGATGCACTGGCTCTCCTGGTAATAGAAGAGGCTTCAAGGGTCTCCAAACCTGTAGTGAGTAAGAACAGTACAGTATGTCTGACCTGGAGATAGGCAACCCACAGGAATCCCTGAAGTTCACAGGCTTCAGATATGAACTGTGTTAAATGTTTGTTTTTATTACAGAAAAAGTAACAGCTTTACATTACTCAGACTTTCTAGTCAAGAACAATATGGTGCCTGATGAAATCTTCCACAAATTTCCTCAACAATATTATAGTCCTCAGCACTGCAGTTATTAACAGACATACCGTCTTCTAAGTTTCACAGTAACATTGAGGTAGAGCTATAATTATCCTACTAACTTCATTAAGTTCCATGGAAGCATGGACTTGGCATATTCACTCTGTACTCCACACCGTATAGGGCCTAGTTGGTCAAGCAAAGTGATTAAAGGACCCAAAGAAATTTTCAGACACAATTAAAAGTTTAAAAAACCCAAAAAAGTATCCCAGGCTGTGTGGTGACAAAGTGTGCCTGAACCTAGACCTCAGCATCAACATGCAGAGTAGACTCAACTCTAAGACACCCTTAACACCAAAACGTGAGGAGTAACCTCAGCTTAGCCACCACCAAGGGTGCAGGAGATAGTGGCTGGGTCAACATATACCAGAGACCAGTTTTGTCCATGGTGAGCTGGGATTCTTTTTCATAGTTTTAACTAATTTGTGCTTGGGCATAAATTTTAATGCAATTCATATGAAGATACCAAAGCAATTCTTCACAAAACTAGAAAAAGCAACCAAGACATTCATGTGAAAAAATAAGAGACGCAGAATAGCTATGGCTTTCAGCACATCTGTAGGCAAATTGCTCTTCCAAATTGGCAACACTGAGCTCTCAAGCTGCTCACATTTTTTTTTCCTTCCCTTGATAAAATCTTTGGAGCATGCATTTTCTTGACACTTGTTTCTGAAATAATCCCCAATTATGGATATTTTAAAGGGTTCAAGGGGCTCACAAAATAACTCTGGTTTTGCATATAGTGTATTGCTTTTCATCTGATCCAAAATTGCCTAGAGAAGAGAACTTCCTTAGAGACACAGGCACATTGCCTTCAATATTCCTCAACTTTCTAGAGACTGGTGGTGAGATCTAAGTAGTGACTGGCAAGGGATTAGGGTTTCCTCTATTCCACCAGGCCAACACACTTCCAGAACAACAGCTTCCAAGGGTGTAACAAACTCCTTGTCTCCTTTCTGGATCTTCCTGATCTATCCAAGGGCTTTACTGTCAGAAATTCTCCATTATATTCTCTTTCCTGGGCACTCTATGACAACACACAAACACTTGAAAGAATTTTACCATAGGAAACTGTTTTTAATTTAGTGTTTTTTTTTTCTTTCACCTTTCAAATATAAAATAGACCTGAATTTCCATATCCAATACAAGGGGCTTTGCCTAATGAATTGGCATTGAGTAGGAGAACTAAGTACATAGGAATTGGGGTGGGGAATGAGGTGTAGTGCTAGGAGCCACAAGCAAATAATACGATGTATGGCACCTTTGGTTGTAAAGTGACGCCAGCTAGCCACTGAGATATGATTATGTTAAGATTTACATTCATATGGAAATTGGACTCCCGCTGTTCACCTTGGCCTGCTACTGGACTCATGTTACGGGACTCATGGAGAGTTCCCATTGGTTGGGGAAGGATAGTAGGAGGGAATTCTGGGGGAGGACCGGGGGGACCCACGGTTCCGGGGGACGCGCGGTCCGGCAGACGCCCGTGTGGGAGGACCGGGTTGCCTTGCCGGTGCGTACGGAGTATTGGCAGCTTTTTCAAAAATAAAGTTTTGTTCCTGCTTGAGTGGCTCGTGATTCTGTGCCCAGCCAAGACTGCGGCATTTGGTGGCCCGTACGGGGAACGCCTGGAACTTAGAGGTGAGTAAAATTGCTCGCCCCTGAGGGAAGGCGACAAAATGGGTGACCATTTCAAAAAACAATGTGTTCTTGTTTTGATTTATTTTGTTTTTATTTCAAGCTCCCTAGCCCTAGAATTTTCTCAGGTGAACTGGGAAAAATGGTTGGCTCAAGGTTTGAAGTTATTCGGCCCTGAGAAAGAGAAAATAGATACAACCATTCTCTGCTCCGTTTTTGTTTCATTCTGCTTCGGCTTTGTTTTATCCTATCTTATTGGGTTACGTTACCTTTATAGTAGATTAGAATCTAGTAAAAAACAAACCAAAAAACTGTTAAGTAAATTGTTAGAGGTCCAAACTATGGTAGAAAAAATGCTAGGTCAAGCAAAAGAGAAGGTCTCTCAAGCTAGTCAGACAGAGGAAAATTTAAAGAAAGAAAGCTTAGAGGAAAAGCAGCCATCAGGTGGAGAATTACAACAGGAGGTTGCTACTAACTCCGTTCTATCACCAGAGGGCGTAATTCAACCAACAGCTCCATCTACCACTGAGCGGCCCTCAACTCCCGTAGTTGATGGACGGAATTCTGAGGCAGGACCCCAAAGATTAGCATGCCCTGTACTTGAGCAGGCAGGAGGGAAACAAATTCACCGTGCTTTAGATTTCAAAACAATAAAGCAATTAAAGGAGGCTGTAACAACCTATGGTCCCCAAGCTCCCTTCACGGTGAGCATGGTCGAATCTGTTACCAACTTGGACATGACACCAGCAGATTGGGCTAACATGTGTCGATCTGTGCTAAATGGAGGACAATACTTGTTATGGAAGGTTGCCAATGAGGAATTTTGCATGGAGACAGCTAGGCGAAATGCAGAAGCCGGTTACCCTCAAAGAAATATAGATATGCTATTGGGAAAGGGACCTTATGAGGGTCAAAGACAGCAAATTGAATATGACCCTGGTGTATACGCACAAATTGCTGTAGATGCAGTTAGGGCATGGAAAACTTTACAGGGGCATGGAGATTTACAAGGTCAATTATCTAAGGTAATACAAGGAACTAATGAACCTTACGCTGAATTTGTAGATAGACTTATTCAGACAGCCTCTAGGATATTTGGAAATACAGAACAAGTAATGCCATTTATAAAACAACTGGCTTATGACCAAGCAAATCGTTGCTGCAGAGAGGTCATTAGACCATGGAGACATGAAGATTTAAACACATATATTAAATTATGTAGAGACATTAATGAACAAGGGCAAGTCTTAGCAGCAGTACAACAGGCTTTAGATGCCAGGCCAAAAACATGTTATAATTGTAATCAAACAGGACATTTTAAAAGGAGTTGCCCCATAAGAGGAGGGTTTAACAAAGCTGGGTATCAAAGGAATAGAATACCGGGTATTTGCCCACGATGCCATAGAGGGAAACATTGGGCTAATGAATGCCGTTCTCAAACCACCATAGAGGGTATTCTGTTGTCAAAAAACGGACAAGGACCAAGTGTTTACCCACGATATCGTGGAGAAAGGTATCAAGCTCCATTGCCAAAAAACGGACTAGAGGGCCCAATGCCCCGGGGCCCAAAACCACAAATATATGGGGCAATGGAGGAACCCAGCAGCACCATCAAGGTAGTGCCCAGGACGCATTATCCATTAAATCCCTCATCAGACAAACTAGAGGGAACGCAGGGCTGGACATCTGCACCTCTGCCAGAGCAGTACTAACTCCAGAGATGGGAGTTCAAATCATTCCCACAGGGGTAAAAGGACCTCTTCCCAAAGGAACAGTAGGCTTATTATTGGGACGCAGTTCTTCTACACTAAAAGGACTTATGATAAGTCCTGGGGTAATTGATCCCGATTATGAGGGTGAAATAAAAATTATAGCTAGTTCTCCAAGAGGTATATCAGTAATTTCACCAGGAGATAGAATAGCACAGTTATTAATAATACCCAGCCTGCATGATAAATTTTCCAGTTGTAATGTAGAAAGAGGTTCCAAGGGATTAGGCTCCACAGGTGTAGATTGGGCTATGCTGTCTTTAAATTTAGATTCTCGCCCAATGCTAAAATTAAATATTCAAGGACATGACTTTAATGGGCTGCTGGACACAGGTGCTGACCTCAGCATCATATCTTGTCAAGAATGGCCAAAACATTGGCCATTACAACAAGCCACTCAAACGCTTTGAGGCCTAGGAGTGGCAACAAATCCCCATAGAAGTGCTATGGTATTAGATTGGAGGGATCCTGAAGGATGTGAAGGAACTATACAGCCCTATGTATTAGATCATCTTCCCGTAAATTTATGGGGACGAGATGTCCTAGATCAACTAGGATTGACATTAACAAATAACATCAATCCTAACGCGCCCACTACTAGGGCTAAACAAGGCTTTAGGAAAGAAAAAAGATTAATAGAACAAGAACAAGGTATGACAGCACCTATTCAAATAAATCAAGAAATAAATAGACATGAATTGGGTTTTCAGAAAGGGCCACTGAGACAATCAAAATTACTTGGAAATCAGAAAGACCAGTGTGGGTTCCTCAGTGGCCCCTGACTAAAGAAAAGATACAAGTAGCCCATAACTTGGTCAGACAACAATTAGCGGAAGGACATATCCAACCTTCCGTATCCCCCCATAATACTCCCATTTTTGTCATTAAAAAGAAATCTGGTAAATGGAGATTATTACAAGATTTAAGAGCCATTAATAATGAGATGGTTATTATGGTACCTGCTCAATCAGGGATTCCCCAATTGTCTGCTTTACCAAAAACCTGGCATGTTTTAGCTATAGATATTAAAGATTGTTTCTTTTCAATTCCAATTCATCCCAAGGATAGTCCACATTTTGCATTTACTATCCCTGCACTGAATCATGAAGGTCCTAATCAGAGATATGAATGGAAAGTACTCCCTCAAGGGATGGCTAACAGCCCAACTATGTGTCAAATTTATGTTAATAAAGCAATCCAGCCACTCTGGCTCCTAGCAGTGTAGAGCCAGAAAACCCAAGTCAGAGTTACAGTTTTAGGATTATCAGCTGCATAACCTTGGGCAAGTATTTTCATCCCTCTGAGCTGTGGCTTTCTTCATCAGTTAAGTGGAATTAATAACACTACTTGACTTTCCTGATTCCCAGGGTTGGAGTGAGGCTAGATTTAAATCACATGGGTGAATATGCTAAACAAAACGAAAAGTTTAATAGAACCAATTAGTTCCTATTAATATGCTGAGAATATTATCTATTTGCTTATAAATGCATGTTGCTTGTACACTCACACTGTCATTAGGTAAATAAAACCTTGCTTCTGCTGAGTACAGGTTTGTGCATATAACCCTTCAGTGAAGAAAATTACATTTACTTTTAAGCAACTATTTCATACTTACATCTGTTGCCAAGTTTACATCTCCAAGAAAAACACATCTCTCATTCAATCCTCTGAAAAATCAGATTCAGGAATCTCATTTTTCTCTGCAGGAAATTGAGATATAAAGATACTAATTGTTGTTGAAGGGAGGGCTTCCCATATTTTCTTTCCTGTAACTCTAGTCCTGAGTGATATCCTTGTCACAGATGGGGTCTTAAATGTCAACCAAAAATTCATCTGGTGAGATTTGGTCCTCAACCTATGGTTCTATTGGAAGTGGTGGGACCTTAAGGTGGGGAACTGGGGTAGCAAGGTAGGCCACTGGGTTGTGTCCATAAAGGGAATATTGGGACCTCAGCCTTCCTCTCTTGGCTGCCATGAGTTCTACAGTTTCTCTCAGCATGTACTTTCCACTGATGTACTGTTTCTCCATAGGTCCTGAGGCAATGAGGCCAACTGATCATGGACTGCAACCTCTTTAACCATGAGCCAGATTATCTTTTCTCCTTATAGGTTGATTATCTCAGCAACAGAATGCTGACTAACACACTTGTTTATTAGTGTTCTGTTGTCTACAACTTTGAGATATGTTGTGTTCTTTTCCTTTCAAATAGATTCTCAGTGCATAATCCCATATTGGTAAATATGGGAAAGTTTCTATAGTAAAGAAATCTAGCTACCTTGGCTCAGTTCAGAGTTCTCTTAAGTTGATCTTAAGACCTTATTTTTCAATTACACATGTTAAAGTGTGGTACAATTAGATTCTAGAAAAAACTTTTTTTGACAAGTGCAGGTTTAAGTTGATGACTGGAGTTAGTATGTAGTAACTCTGTAAGAGTGTAAAGCTGTGCTCTTTTAAAAGGCTATTACTAAACAGGCCACACAAATAGGAAAACAGAGAATGGTAGATATAAAGATTTGTAATTCCATCTCTACTGCTAATTACTTTAATACACATATTAATATATTGTTGTACACTTCCATCATTCTCTAGAAGTTACATCTTCCTACACTAAAATTCTGTGTTCTTTTTTACCCAGCATTCTATCATAATCATTCTTCCATTTCACAATTTACTTTTTTCATGATTTTCATTTGTAGTGATCATGAGTTATTCTCTTATATAGTGCTCACAAATATACCTATTTACTGGATACTTATATTATTATCATATTTTGGAATATGTCCCTAGAATATTCTGCCTACTAAATTAAATGTTATTAGTGATTTTAATGTAAGTTATGAAGTCATTTCTCAGTCATAGAAAATTTTTAATTGATCTATTGATCAATTGGTATATTCTTTTAGTCTTTCAAATAAACACAAACTTAATAAGTTTCTAAAATTTGCCAGACACTTTGGTATATGGAAGAAACACATGATCTTCATTCAAATGATTTTAATTCCTATGGGCCAGCATTACTTAAGGACCCCAAGGACGAAAGGACTGACTTGTTCAAATTTTAATTGAGAAGACATCATTGTTAGTTTGCTAATTCCCTTTGAGAATTTCCTTCTTTCTCTTCCTTTCCCTCCTCTACTCCTCACTTGTATAGGTGTCCTGGAGTCAGTTACTTATTTCCTCCTTTGTCAAATGAGGATAATTGTATCTATGCCAAGGGATTGTTGCCTGAAATCAGAATTGTATGTCCTAAGACAGTGCCTAATATATAGTAAGCACTCTCTACACATTACTTTTTATTGTTATTATTTCTATGATAGAGAAAGTGAAATAAAACCTCTCAATTGTCCCAAGGAATGGACAAGTAAGAACTGTGGCATCATGTCCATCTTTAAAGAAGCTGTTTGTGTTTTTAAACAAACAAATGACATAGCAGTAAATTTCATCTTTCTTGCAAGTATAGAGGTACAAATGAATTAGTACACAGATAGTAGGGTTTTGTTTGTTCTTACTGTGGCAAATTATTGCTAAATGGTACAAAGGTCTGCTAAGTCCCTAAAAAGAAAATATATGCCTTTCAGTTTTTGGTTACCTGTAACCTAGGAAAGTTTTTAAATTTAAGATATGGGAATGGTGACAGTGTGCTCAAAGTTATATGTGTTAAAACATCTACATTGTACCCTAAGATAAACCTAAGTATGCTGAATTGAACTGATAGTGGTCTGATAGGTGTGCTGAATGATCAAGCCACACAACTCAACATGCTGTTTAATCAAACTTGTGCTCTAATCAGATTTTTAAAGAAGTCCATTCTTCCTTACATGTATGTATAATATACATATAAGCAACATGTCTGTATATACATGTGGTATTTATTTTCATTTATATTTCTAGGCTTTGTTCTAAGCCTTGTCATTAACAGCATATATTTGATTAAAGAAATATGTGGCTAGGTAAATCCTATGAATGGTATATATTGAAATTCACATTGTCTTGATTTAAAAAGGCTAACTCAACAAGGATGCATACCTTAAGATGTGTGACATACGTATGTCAATCAACAAACTATTGTTAGAAATTACATATGACACAAAAATTCTGAGTAAGTTTTAATGATTCCATTGTGATCACACCTATTTTTGCGATCTGCTACATATAAAAGTATGTACCATACGTTCTTACCACAGAAGCAAGTCAGGGTGGTATATGGCAAAATTATTCCAAGCTGCCAAAGGAGTAAAATACTTCACTGTCGTAGCTTTACTTTCCTACAGATCGGTCCATACATCGTTGTTTTCATTGTTAGGCTAAAGTCGCTTTCTTAAATACTTACATCTTAAATAGCTACAATATATTTTTAAAAATCCAAAAATCTTTTCTACTCCATTAAACCAGTACGAAAGGAAAGAATACAACGAGTCCTGATGCAATTCTTAGGTGATAGAGAAGTGGGAAAAGGCCAGAAGGTCTCAGAACAAGCAAGGAAGTCAGTGAAGCAGAAAGTAAATTCAAATATTTGGCCAATGACAAGTAAACCAGGAAGGACACACGCCAGCCGTTCACCCTGGAAAGTTACCCAACATTTATTCTGGTCCAAGTTTTATTTATTATTCGAAAAAGGAACAAGTTTTCTATGGGGGTGGAGTGCCTTACTCCTTATTGGATAAATAAGGAACTAAATTTCCCTGTAGGTCGATATTGCCTTAGGGGTTGCGTCTACAGCCCCCTTTCTTCCTAGGAATAATAATGTAATGCCCATGGGCAAATGCTCTGGTGGGACCGCCGCCTTGGGGACATAACCCCCAGACACCTCTCCTCCAGCGGCTGTGGTCTGTCCCCTGTGCTCAACCTTTGTAGTCCCGCCACACTGTTGGCAAACTCCATCTTCTGGAGCAGGGCAGTGAGCTGCGCCGCATCCTCTTTCTTGCTTGCTACCTCTGAGCGGCTGCGGACGGTGAGGCTTAGGCGGCCAACAACAGGCAGCAAGTGGGGCTGGGCACTGAGCACCCAGCCAATGCTGTTGTGCCTCTTTCCTTCAGAAGGCGGCGGTGCAGAGCCCAAGCCCGAGCCCGAGCCCAGCAGAGCAGGAGCAGGAGCTCGAGATCCAGGTGGAGTCCGAACCCCAGCCCGAGCCAGAGCCCAAGCCCCAACCGGCATTTGAGCCCGAGCCCGAGCCCCAACAGGAGCCGGAGCCGGAGCCTGAGCCCGAGCCCCAACAGGAGCCGAGCCCAAGCCCCAACCGGAGTTTGATCCCGAGCCCTAGCCCCAACAAGAGCCGGAGCCAGAGCCGGAGCCCGAGTCCGAGCCGGAGCCCGAGCCCGAGCCCGAGCCTGAGCCCGAGCCCGAGCCCGCCTTTCTTGGAAGCCTTCTGAGTCCACAGGGTGACGTCGCCCGAGGCTCCGCCTCCGCTCCTCCCCAAGCAAAGTAACTCACGACTAAGAAGCAGCCTCTGCTAAGTGAGCAGAGCTGTGGCGGTGGCCAGCCAGCGGCACAGAAGACCCTTTGGGCCCCGAGGTAGTTTGGTTTCTGTGTAGAGGAAAGAGTGTTGGCGGGCAGCTGTGGAGGCTCCGCCCTAAGCCTGGGAGGCCCAGCTTGCTACTCCCTGGTGGATTCCACAGCCACCCCCTGCAGCTCTTTGTAAAGCTGCTTGAAAAGTCTCCTAAACTCCACAGGGATAGGCAGTGGCGGTGGCGGCACTGGCCTGCTTTTGTTGCGCTCTTGCTCCTCTCCCCTTGGCCACTTCTGGGGCCGGACCAAGGCCAGTTCTCTGCAGCTGAGTGTCCCTGGTGGCTTTCGGGTGGGTTGGGCGTCCGGAGCCCCGACGAATGACTCCAGCCCTGGGATTGTGCAATGTGGAGCTGGATCCTTGTCTGGGCGGGGAGCAAGGATTTGGGGGAAATTTTCGTGGCCCTCTGAGGTGAGGTGGTCACAGGGTAGAAGAAGAGATGACCTGGATTTTGTGCCACATGGGATGCGGGACACTGAGCTGGGCTCCACTTGGCACAGGTAACTTTGGTCTTTGCGACCCAGTGTTCTTCCCTGAGGCTCTCTCAGGGAGCAGGTTGGCACGACTGTGCTGTAGTGTATGGAGACATTGCTTTTCTGGGGGAACTAGTGGCCTTGGTGTCCAGTGCAGGCTGCACTAGGTTAGTGGGGAAGAGAGAAAGAAAGAGTAGCTAGATTTCTAGGGACAACTGTTCTGTTGCTCGCGGTGCTGGCTTGTTGCTGTCTGCCACCAGAGTGTTCCAAAAATTCTCAGGGAAGCCATTGTCAGAAATGCTTGGCGCTCTTCTTTGGTGCTTTTTGTCCTGGGAATAACCTTCCTTGACTCTTGTCCAACTACTTCCCCATCTCTCCCCTAGTCCCCATTCTCCTCTCCCAGTGCTGCATTGCTCCTGGGTTGGTCCTGTGGGTTAGGGCACTGCTTGGAATATGTGCTTGTTGGCAGAGTCTTTTAAGATGTTTTGATTCTAAGGATCTCTGCAGAATTGTCCTGTGCAGCCAGGTCTGGGCGCCCAGTCCCAGGATCCTGAGCCACCAGTGGGAGCCCGCTCTTCTGCAAAGCCAAGGAGAAGCTGGCTCTGCACCTCTCAGAGCCAGCCTCCTTGATGGTGGCTCTAAACAACTGCTCTTCACTGGGGAACCTAAAAGAGGGATGAGAGTGGTCTTTCATATTAGCCCTTTGGGTTCTAAGGAAAGTCATTCAAATGAGTCCATGACCTCTGTTTTCCTGGACCCGTCCTCTGTTCTCTTCCAGTTTTGTTATTCTTTCTATAGGTTGGTTGCTTCTATCCTTCTCTCCTCAGGGGGGTGGGGGCTCTGAAATTTCACCAGGTGGATGCTGGGGATTGGGCTCCAGGGCGCATCTCTGCCTCCCACTGATTATGACAAGTTTTCTGGCTAACCCACCCAGCTCAGTTTGGCTGGTGGGTGCACCTGCTGCCTTGGTTCCAGGTGCAGATGGAAACGCAGCAGTGGCCAAGAGCTGATGGTGAAGAAGGGAAAAGTGACAGCCATGCTCCTGGCTGAGCCTGCAGGATACAGAGAAAGAACTTATTTTGTCCTTGAAAATTTCTCTCATTGTTGTGGCTACCTGGTTTCCTGGAAATAAATTCACATTGTTTTCCAGAGCCATCATTTATTTACTTTTCACCCCCCCCCAGTAGAAAGGAGTAAGACCACAACCTGAGTCTGATCAAGTGGCAGCATGTACTGTCCACCCAAGCAGCGGTTATGAAATGATAGCACGCAGAAGGAAAGCCATGTATATATTTGATGGGCATAGAGGGCAACAGCTCTATGCAATAAGTGAACCGGTGGTTTAATTAAATTCTCTTTGGACTAAGCGTTACTGCATGCATCATTATTCAATGCCATGTTTGGAACCATGCTTGATGTGACTCATTATATGTGACTCATTATATGCAGGCAAGTTGGAGAGAACATTGATTTGTGCACACTGTTTGTCCCTCCACGGAGAGCCTAACTTGAATGGGCATGTAGTTTGTTAATTGAAAGTTTGAACTCTACCAGTTATATGATTAAACTCACATGTATTCAAGAGTTGTAACTTAATGCCCCAACAGCTGATGGACACTGTTTTGTAAAGAAACTTTTTTAAAGTGGTATTAATCCTTTCATGAACAAGTAAATATTAAACTTCCTCCAGCACAAAATGCAGTTGTACTTTTCTAATACCTGCAGGTTAGATTTCTCAAATGAACAACCAGATTCTTAGACCTTCAGTTCTAAGTGATTTAGCTAATATGACTGGATTTTCTTTAGTGGCAAAACATAACATTTGACTTTAAGTTAAATTTTATGCACAGAATGTACAGTCCTAACAAATGCAATTCTCACAGGATTTGCCAATAGTGTATACATATAGATCTGTATATGAGTTAAGCCTGTAGAAGGGTCATGGCAAATTTTCCTAATATTATAACTATGGAAAAAAATTAAATCACTTCTTTGGCCTTTAGTTCAACTGTTGATCCAGCTTTTTCATCTTTGTGTGGAGAATAAAATGCAGCTTTTAGATGCAGTCTTCTCAATGACCTAGAGAGGGACTATTGTCTCTTTAGTGTGATGTAAAGTCTGGAAATGCAGCTCAAGATCAGCCTTAGATGCCAGTTCCTGGCTGGTCCCAATGCTGTTCCCTGAGGACCTTGCAACTCATTTAAGCAGTGCCACTTCCCTTGTTCCTGACTCCTTGTTATCTCTGACACAAAATTAATTGCTCTCATGATTATTTCCTATTAGGGAGAGTCACTGTAGCTTGTTTGTTTTAAGGTTTGCCTTTTACTTTTCTGGTTTTGATTGGCCAGCATCCTTGGTGCCTCCATGCCTTCAAACTCCAAGTTCTAATCATTAGTAATGATATGTAACTGCACATTTCTGGGACTGGTTTTCCTCTCCCTAGTTCCCTTATATCTGACTGCTGATTTTCCTAGATTGTGAGATGTCATTTGTGTCTGGCCTGCCCAGATGGAAAGAGGCAGGTTGGGCTGCTCTTTGGGCATTGACATTTGTGCAGTTGACAGCTCTTCTCTTTGTGAATTTGAAAAATAAGTCAACCCCTCTGCTACTCCACCCCTCTCCCACACTTCCTCCTACTCCTCTAGCAACAAAAAGTTCCACATACATCTATACAAACTTACAACTTTTGTGTTTTCTATTGGAGCCAGATATATCTTAAAAATTGGCAATAGGACTGTCCACTACCCAAAGCCAATACCAATTCTCTCACCCAATTCATATGTTCAGCAATGATGGTCAATTACATATTTTATAGTCTTAAATATGTAGTCATGCAGCATAATTTCATATAGAGGAAGTGTGTTGGTTCCTACTAATATTTTTGAAGTGCATTGTACTAGTTTACTCCAGGTGTTATTAAAGAGAGTGAATCACACTAAATTTGGATCTGTGCTGTTCCCATTTCTCTTCTTTGCTCTTCATGAAGGTCAGGAAGAGGAATGTTGGAAGGTCGAAAACAGGAAACATCAAGGGAGTTTACAGATTATCCTTACAGACAAAAGAAAGAGCACAGGGAATGTGTATGTATATGTGTATTTTTGATCTCTTAATTTTTGTTAAGAGGGAAAAAAGTCCTATTTTTGACTTGTGTATTGGGATCAGCCTTTGCCTTTGTCAAAACAGATTTATTTCTTATTCTGTCAATGTAAAAATTTCCCTCTGTGTATTCCTTTCAGACTCTCCCCTCTGATCATATGTATTTGGTCTGTATTCTTTTATCAAATGATGTTTCTCTACCTAACAAGGTTGTAATTGCTTTTGAAACTGACTTGTTTTTTCATCAGAATTCATGCTGTTTGTCATAGTTACTGAAAAATAGTACAAGACATATCAATTTATGATATATCTTTAAATGGTATTTGATAACAAAGTGAACAATACATCAGACAGGCTACTTTTTATTTCAGCTGAAGTCAACAGCAAATTCCACATCTATGAAATAATCTTTTAATGTCATAGAATGTTTATTTGTTATGCTTACCTGTTTGTAAATGAAAGAGAGACTTTATGTTTCATTTTTTAAATGGGAGTGGAAAACTAGAGTACTACATTGGCTGATTATTTTTGAAATAAGTGAAATAAATTACATTAAATGAAATAAGTTACATAAAACTAAATTTTGGAAAACTTCTTTAAATTTTTAAAATATTTACTGTGAATTCTGAGGTAGACAGTTCACAAACTTGATACTTCATTTTAGTGCCAACGTGTTTTATGAAAACATTCTTAAGCAGTGTAGGTGCACTAAAAAGTCTTGTAAGTTCTGTGAAGACTTTGCTTTCAGATGTGTGTTTATTTTCCTTTTAGATTCTTGCAGTAATTATTTTGATTTGCAGTTAATATTTTGGTAATAAAAACTGAATTTACATAATTAAAAACTTGGTTCTTTGAGGTTTTCCAGATTGTTGAGACCAGGCCTGGAATGTGAGGCTTGCATTGATTCTGTGGTGGAACATTGGCACTTCTCCACTTCACTCTGGTTGAACTTTTTGGTGCTCTTCTTTGTGTGTTGATAATCCATAAAAATTCCAAGTGGCTTATTTTGCCACTTACAGTTGTTTTAGGAGCAAATTATGTCATCCTAAAGAAATTTTTTGTGTTTCTGCTTGAATTGTTGAGTTCTGTTAATAAAAATGATGTGGGCAGTGCTGAGTCAATTCTTCAGGTGTCATTCTAGCAATTTTAATAAGAGAAATTTGGAAATAAACCCAATGATACAGCATATAGTTATTGCTTACATTTATTTTGTTGGGAAAACTGAAAATTGATTGTATTTTTAACAGTGATAGTATTTCATAGTCGCAAGTTCTAGGTTTGAAAGAAGTTACAGGCATTGAGGGATAGGATTCAAACTTTGTACTTATATTATTGGGAATACTATGCAAAATAGCTCATTATTTTTCTATAGTTGGAGAAACTGAAATGGAAAATAAACTGTATAGAATCTATATAGTCATCCTTCCCTACCACAGTCTATCTTCTGCTTTTTTTAAAAAAAAATTAGTTGTAAATGGACACAATATCTTTATTTTTCATTTATGTATTTTTATATGGTCCTGAGGATTGAATCCAGTGCCTCACGCATGCTAGGCGAGTGCTCTACCACTGAGCCACAACCCCAGGCCTATCCTCTGCGTTTTAATGAGAGAACAATCAATCTTCTTTCAGATTCAGATCTATTTATATAAAACCATCCAAATTAATTCTATTCCTTAAGCAGTAGTTCAGGCTGATTCCCCGAACCCTGTTCAAGGCAGCAGCTGACCAGCCACAGAAATCCTCCTAATCCTAGCTGGACAGTGAGTGACCCAGCAGCTTCTTAGGTGGTGTTCTTCTCACAGCTTCCTGTAGTGATTTGCCTTGGGTCATTCAGCAAATTCAAAAGGAGAGAGGAAGCCTTTCTAGGGTCCCTACTATCACCCAGGGAATGCTGGCTGACTGCATTAGGGCCATTGGGTTCCTGCGCTGCAAAGTGACCTAGGGTTTTGCTACTTGGAATTTGGTCATGGACCAACTGCAGTAGCAGCACCAGGGAACTTGTGATGATTTGTGATCAGAACCAATGCCAGACCTACTGGTCAGAATTTGTGTTTTAGCAAAAATCCTCGGGTGATGTTTTTGAATATTTAATTTAATTTTTTTATCAACAATTTAAAGAATTTTTTTTTAAATTATGTTTTGGGCTGGGGATATAGCTCAGTTGGTAGAGTGCTTGCCTTGCATGCACAAGGCCCTGGGTTGAACATTTAATTTTGAGAATCACTGCTCTAGGACAATATGAGCTTAAAAAGATGGCCACATGCACTTTGTTGTAGAATTGTAAGACTGTTGTGAAAGATAAATTATGACATGAAACAAATTTCCCTGTATTTATAGGTCTCATCAATGTTTACTTTATTATAATTTCACATTTCAGACACATCAGAACAATATCAGATAGGCTTTTTTAAAGAAACCTCAGACAATATGAAGTAAATATTTTCATAAGAAAAGAATAATAAGTCTAACTAGTTTGGGTTATGAGTTTTTTGTATAAGAATGTTTAGAGTAACATACTATCTAAGGAACCAAATGGGCTATATGCAAATCATTTTTACTTAGCATAATGTTATGTTGGTACAGGAAATAGCATTGCCTTTTGACATTGTTAAGTCTTTTGATTTATAATACTTTTTTTCTTCTAAGTATAATCTAAGGCCTTTTTAATAAGGAGTTGATTTATAGGAGAGTCAAATTTAATGAAAGAGAGCTAGTAGGTAGGATGCATTAAATATCATAGCATTATTTTTATTATCTTTTATGCTTGTATTTAAGTATAGGAATTCTTGTCAGTTTTCTCAAGAGAAAAATTATGATGTAATAGACACTATTCATATCAAAACACAATTTTGCTTGCATTTAATAGCTTTCTTTACCATTCTTTTAGAAAATGAATTTTCCCAGAAGACCTAATTGCCTTCTTATTAATGAGCCTATAAGTGGTTTTTGTTATCCGTGTCCTATTCTAAATGGATCTACTTGTTCTAGCTGTTTCAGCAGTGAGGTCTCTGATAAGTCACAATTGGTATATTTGTTTTTGCCATTCACTAGTGATTCAGAAAAATACTGGCAGAATGACATGGCTATTTCAGGGACTACTAAAAGGCAAGAAGTATAAATTAATGTTAACCCACAATAGTTAGTCACATTTTTACATAAGCTGAATTTGGGTGCAATATATGGCTGTATTCTCTGTATTTTTATACTATCATTGAAAATCTACTTACTTTGCACAAAATTCAAAGAACATAGTTTTTAGATTCATAAATAGTCAACATGACCCCTGTATTTACTTAATTCTAACACTCATGTTTGAAGAAAGAGGTCTCATTGAAGACAGATTACAAAAAGGGGAAAGTCACTTTCATACATCCCCAAGAGTTATAGTGTTCTGACTTGCTACTTTTTAAATTTTACTCCAAATTCTAGAGCTTGTCCTTTTTACTGCCTCTACTTTTATTCCTGTCAACAATAATTAGGGTTATTTGTTCTTTCATGTGTTAAAGAGGACAGTTTTTCCCAAGGAGATTGCAGAAACAGTGATAGGAACTACCATTTATGGTGGGCCTGTGACCTGCCAGCCCTTATCATCAATGCCTTACACATTTTCCATTCCTTACAATAAAACTTTCAGATCAGAATCATCTCCATTGCAGAAAAGGCTGAGAGGGGGAAGTAATAGCTGGCCCTAATATGCTGTGTGAGGAATGGATCAAGTCAAGCTTCCATGCACAAATACTTTCATGTATACTGAAAGCAAAGTTTTATAGACTCCAAAAACTCTAGAGTGCAGAAGCACTTACTGCTGTACTTAATTGGTCTCTAGCACATCTTCCAGATTTATTTTAATTTTTCTTTCTATTGTTACCAGATTTATATTTAGATTAAAAAAGGCATGTGGAGCTGAAGATGGATCAGGCTTTGCTACTCATCCATAATGAACTGTTGGGAACAAACTTGACTGTTTACTGGAAATCGGAACGCTGTTACCGTGTATGTATTGTGTTCGATCTCATAGTTTTGTTTTCCTTGGCGCTTATTTAGTATGATCCTTAATGCCCTCACATCTAAGGCCCTTTACAAGTTACTTTCAGTTTTTATAGGTAAGGAAACAGACAGGTTATAATAAGAAGTTAGAAGAAATGTAATCAAGGGAGAGTACCTGGGTCATCTCTGAGGACAAGCATAGTGAGAACAGTAGGAAGGTGCAAGTTGAGGGAAAGAGCATTATTGCAGGTATCTGCCACTCTGAAAATAAAGATTTATGTATGTAGGTGTGTACTTATTTATTTATTTTTGTGTGTGTGATACTGGGATTGAACCCAGGACCTCATATATAGTAGGTCTTAGTCTACTACTAAGCCACATCCCTAGTTCTTTTTAAATTTTATTTTGAGAGAGGGTTTTCCTAAGTTTTCTAGGCTGGCCTTGAACTTGTGATCCTCCTCAGCTTCCCTGGTAACTGGGATTCAGGTATACACCACCATGCCCAACTGTAAATAGCTTTCTAGAACCAAAATCGTCAGTATAGGCATCAACTGAAAAGATGATGGAACACAGTATACAATACCCCTGTATTTGATTAAACCCATAGAAAAATCTATGAAAAAAAACCTGGAAATTTAAAAACAAAAGTAGCTCAAGACAAAATTTATTATCCAGGAGCTGTGTTGTGATGCAGTGGTAGAGTACTTGCCTAGCATGGGTAGGGCCCGGGGTCCTATCCCTAGCACTGGGAGAAAAAAGTTTATCAGCCTATAAAGAGCCTAAAAGGAACCTAAAAAAAGCTGAAATTATAGTGACAAGAAACATAATTCAGAGAATGGGCAAAATTTCTTCTAAAAGATTTTAAAAGTCTAAAGTTGGGCTGGGTTCTAGCTAAGTGGTAGAGAAATTGCCTAGTATGTGTGAGGCACTGGGTTGGATCCTCAGCACCATATATAAATAAATATAATAGAGGTTCAATGACAACTAAAAAAAAATCAGAGAAAACAAGTTGTTGGTTGTGGGTTGGTGGGACTGTACTGTCAACATATGAGATGTAGGACAAGTAAGAGCATTATTAGAATAAAAAGCAGCCAGGCATGTTGGTGCATGCCTGTATTCGCAGTGACAGGAGAGGCTCAGGCAGGAGGATTGCAAGTACGAAGCCAGCTTCAGCAATTTAGCAAAGGCCATAAGCAATTTAATGAGACTTTGTCTATAAATGAAAAATAAAAAGGGCTGAGGATGTTGCAAAGTGGCTAAGTGCCCCTGGATGCAATTGCTGTAAAGAAAACAAAACAAAACAAAAACATCATTCTTACTGATACAAAACATTAAGTCAGGTGACAGATTAAAGAACCTAAAAAACAAAAGGTCTGGGATATAGCTCAGTGGTAGAGCAACGTGCCTGGTATGTGTGAGGCCCTGGATTTAATCCCCAGTACTGCGCACACACACAAATTAGTAATTTATTAAAAGGGCTTAGAGATAATTGTGTCTAAGGAAAATGTGTAAAGGAGTGGGACAGAGTTAATTATTATAGTAAGAGAATGTCCTGCAATTGAAAAAGAAACTTATGACCCTTTAAAGGTTAAGCAACCAGAGAATGATATCTGTACTTAAACTGTTTTAAATTTGGAAATCTTTTTTTGGGGGGAGGGGGTACTGGGGATTGAACTCAGGGGTGCTTGACAATTGAGCCGAAACCCCAGCCCTGTTTTGTAATTTATTTAGAGACAGGGTCTCACTGAGTTGCTTATTACCTTGCTTTAACTGAGGCTGGCTGTGAACTCAAGATCTTCCTGCCTCACCTACAAAACTGCTGAGATTACAGGTGTGTGCTACCATGCCTGGCTAATAATTTGGTTATCTTTAAAAAATATAGATCAAAGGAAAGATGAGCATTCAAAAGAATTCAAATTATTATAACTTCATATTTAGTAGCACAGGTAATAAAAACCTGGGAATGATAGACAGATATTTTTTAAGATATTTAAAGGTGAAGGCTTGCCTTAGAGACCAATTACCTAGTTGAGAATTTCCTATACCCTTTTCTTTATCTCTCTTTCTTTAAAGTAGAAAGACTTTTATAGATCCATAAACATAGAAAAAATATGTAGATCAATTTTTACAGCTTAACAAGTCTTTTTACTTTTATTTTTTATTTATTTTTTGGTACAGGGGTGCTTAGCCACTGAGACACATCCTCAGTCATTTTTTTTTTTAATTTTCTATTTTGAGACAAAATCTTGCTAAGTTGTTTAGGGCCTCACTAAGTTGCTGAGACTGGCTTTGAATTTGTGATACTCCTGCCTTGGCCTCCTGAGTCACTGAGATTACAGACATGTGCCAACATGCCTGGTGATAGACAGATTTAAGACATCAAGAAACAACTATATTGCCAAGTTCTTTTGACTAGAGAACAAGATCTAAAGAAAGTTTGATATTGTATTGTTAGCAATGAACAACTATTATAATGGACTGAATTAAGATGTAACTGACAAAAAGACATTGAAAATTGCTTTTAGGGATACTAAACAATATTTCTTCTTAAGGGATCTGGAGGTAGAAGAATGGAAAAGAGGGAGTAGAAGAGGAATATAGAAATTCTGTGCTTTTATTGCATTGAGGGAATTCAAAGTGGTTATCTATTATTTTTGACTGATTATTATTTTCAAGCATAAACTAGAATAATAACATTTTTGTAAGTAGACATGCTCTAAGTGTGATAAATATACATAAGGTTGCTGTATATTTAAAATATTACTAAAGAAAGAAAAATATACAAAATAGAAAACATATAAATGGAAAAAGAATAAAAGCAGAGGAGGAAATTTGGGAGAATTAAAACTAGAATAATTATAACAAATGAAAATGTACTAACTTCTATAAAAATAAGACTTTCAAGGGCTGGGGGTGTAGCTCAGTGGTAGAGCCTAACATGCACAAGGCACGGGGTTCAATCCACAGCATTGACTGGAAAAAAAAAAGACTCAGATTGTATTGAAAATAGTGTGGATGATTTAAAGTCACTTTTGGAAAGAGACAGTGAAACATACATAATATGTTAAACCTACATAAACAAATATTGATAAATAAAGTTTTAAAAACCAAAACATGATATTGTACTTATAAAGAATACATTGAAAACAGAAAGGAAATCATACTTTTTGATGAGGTAGATATTGGAGTAAAATGGGAAGTAACTATAGGCAGAGGAAGTAGGTCCCAGGAGGCATGCCCTACACCTTGTTCCTGGCATCTCCCTGCTCCTTGGCTTCCCAACTGTACCTTCCCTCTGCCACCCACGTCCACCATGTTCTACCTCACCTCAGGTCCACAGCTATGGAGTCAGCTGACCATGGACTGACACTTCTGAAACCATGAGCCCCAAACACACTTCTCCTCTAAGTTATTCTTGTAAGTATTTTGGACACAGCAATGGAAAGCTGAGTAATGCACCCTCACACCAGAACTGTTTGTGAATCATTTTCTGCCCCTCCTTCTCCATGCCCCTCCGCTTCTGAAAACACCTACTGGGCTTTCCATAAACAGGTCCTGCCTTTCTTGCACCTTCACCTCACCCCATTTCCCACTTGCTGTGCATCCCAACAACATCGAAGTCTCATGTGAGGTCACCTCTCTGTGGCTGTGCCATGTGTTTTTCACGGCCTGCAACAGTCAGCAAACTTTTTTTTTTCTTGAAAAGAGGGCTGGGATGTAGCTCAATGGTAAAGAGCCTTCCTTGGGAGCACAAAGCCCTGGGTGCAATCCCCAGTTAGAAAGAAAGAAAGGAAGGAAGGATGGAAGGAAGGAAGGAAGGAGGGAAGGAATGAAGGAGGGAAGGAGGGATGGAAGGAAGGAAGTCAAAGCTTTAGCATTTACATAAGTGATAAAGGAATATTAATACTAAAATATGGATAGCCTAGATAAAACGTCTCCCAATTTATGCAAAAGCAAATAGAAAATAATGGTAGAAACTGTGAAACAAAGTTATAGAGACAAATGACAAGATACATTTATCAGACTGTGATAGAGCAAGCTGATTGGGTTTCCTTAAAAAATATTTTTTAGTTGTCAATGGATATTTATTGTATTTATTCATTTATTATTATCATTGTCATTGTCATTGTAGTCCTTATTATTATTATTATTATTAGATACTGTGCTTTGAACCCAAGGATGCTTTGTCACTGGGATACATCCCTAGCCCTTATTTTATATTTTGAGACAGGGTCTCATCTGACTAAATTGCTTAGGGCCTTGCTGAATTGCTATGGCTAGCCTTGAATATGTGATCCTCCTGCCTCAGCCTCCCAAGTTGCTGGTTTACAGGCGTGCACCGCCATGCCTGGCCTCTGTCACTTTATATGTGTGTGAATTTGAGTATGGCAGATACCTTCTCTGTGCCTAACTTTCTTTACTTGCGAACCTGGGGGTAAATTGAAACTTACTTATTTTTTCCTTGTGAACATTTCATGACTTAGTGTATGTAAATTGAAGCAGAATAAGGCCTTTTTATCTAAGTGACTTATTGGCAATAAACAAGTGACACTTATCACAGGAATTAAATAGAAAAAAGTAGATAACTCCAACAATATCTGTATTTATTTCACAGTAACATTGATTATGTGTGAGGTCAAATGAGATGAAATAGATAGCAAAAGGAGGGATTATATATGCCACATTCCTTTGCACAATAAAAGACAAACTAAGGAAATAAGGGATATAATACAAGTATTTCATTGAAAAATCTTTAGGCCAGGCCAAAGCAATTCTTAAAAAAACATTATTCTGATTTTTTTTTCAGGGGCTTACTGGGGATTGAACTCAGGTTTGCTTTACCACTGGGCTACATCTTCAGGCTTTTTCCATTTTTATTTTGAAAATCTTGCTAAATCATTAAGGACCTTGCTAAGGTGCTGAGGCTGTCCTCAAACTTGGAATCCTCTGCCCTAAACCTTCCAAATCCCTGGAATTACAGGTGTGTGCCACCGCACCTGGCTTACTTAAATATTTAAACTAATAAAGATGATGATAGCTACTGTTGACTGAAAGCTTACTCTGTTTTTTATATATCTCAGTTAATTCTCACAATAGTTGAATAGAGAGGATTTTACAAATGGTGATACTGAGATTAAGATACATACAGTGACTTTTTGTGTTGAGAGGCTTTATCAGAATTCTGCTTTATTAGCCAGAAGTATCAATTTCAAAGTTTTGGAAAGCAAACATCCAACACACACACAAAAGGAAAGAATAAAAGTAATAAGTATGTAAATTAGAAATGAGAAGATTGAGAAGAAGAGTCAAGAAATGTTAAAAACTGAAAAATCACAGAATTCATAAATTTAAAGGAACAATGGGAATTAAAAATATTAGAAATTACAATAAATTTGGGGAGGGTTGTGGCTCAGTGGTAGAGCGCTTGCCTCATACATGTGAGGCACTGGGTTCCATCCTCACCTAAGATAAATAAATAAAATAAAGGCACTGTGTTCATCTACAACTAAAAATATGTATAAAAAAACAAAAAATCACAGCCTCAGATAAAAAGAAGAAATTACAATAAATATATAATTTGAAATTTAAAATATTATGGTCTAACATTTTTTCCAACAAATATTCAAAACAAAAAAAGCAGAATTTTTTAACATGTTAACTTTAAGATTCAAAAATTGATTTTCTTATTCATGTATGGTGGTACATGCCTGTCATCCTATCTTCTCGGGAGGATTGTAAATTCAAGGCTATTCTGTGCAACATAGTGAGACTCTGTCTCCAAAAAAAGAAAGAAAGTAAAAGAAAAAAGAAAGAGAAGAAAAGAAAAAGAAAGGGATGAGGATATAGCTCAGTGGTACAGTGATGGCAGGCTTGGAGATGATGGTACAGAGGTTCTCCTAGGAAGGAGGCCAGTGAATGTGACAGGGAATCCATGACAGGAAATGTAATGAGCAGAAAGGTGTTGCAAAGACAGGCTCTCCTTAGTTCCTCACGAGGGTTCTCAGATGTGGGCCGAAGAGTGTTTTCTGAGACAAAAAGATGTGGTTGGGTAGGGAGAGCTTGATGTAGTTGGGCCAGTAGAGACTCTTCCGTTTACCAGCTGCCTGTGCTGCCTGGGGCTCTGGACCTGGGGAATGAGCAGGAGCTGCCATTGTAGCCCAGGGAAGATCTGAAAATCACAACTCTAGAAAGGGAAGTAGTGTCCATGGTAGTATCCTCAGCTGGACAGTTGGCTGCTGGGCCAAGTGCCCAGATACATTGTCTCTAATGGTGGGAGAGAAACTTGCCAGATTATTGGCTGGTTGATATACTACTGGGGTTGCTGATAGAAGTGACAATGAGAGGGCTGGTACAAGAAAGACGAGAGGAAGAGAATCTCTTATGTTTTTGGGATTTAATTCTGTGGAGTCAGACATGAAATGAAAAGGCTGTAGGATAGGAGGAGTGGGGAGGTGGGAAGTGGGAGGTGCTGCGGTTCTTGCCAAGTAAGTAGAGTGTTGATATGCACTAACAAGAACCCATGTATCATGACTAGGCTAGTGGCCGGAGGTGGAGGATGGCATCTAGGGATTCCCACTTCATCACTATTTGGTGTGGGTAAGGTAGAGGGACCCAGCCATCTGGTTCAAAAATTGTGTGGTCGCAGGAATAGCTGGGATCTGGGAGGTGTCAGTGGGTGGGGTCAGTGAGTCTACAGACACTTAGGGTTGGCGGGGGGAAGATGGGTCAAGCTGAGTGTTGGAGTAGGCCACTGCATTCTCTGTTTTACCCCCCAAGGCCTTTGTATCATTCTCCAAGACCCTGCTCTTCTTCAGAGTTAGAACCTTTTTTGACAGAGTGCCTAAGTCTTCATTCTTAGAAATAAGAGGATGCTTAAATGGTGGAGGCAGCTCTCCTCTGTGCCACAGCAGCAGGAGTGCCATTGGCATGGGCCTCTTTCTTTTTGGGTGCCTCCTTCTAGTAGCTATAGGTGGAGGACAATTCCATGATGGGCAGATGATAGACTTTCACTCTGTCCCCCCTCTCTTGATTCCTAGGAGAGTGTAGAACTGGGACGATGGTGTTTGTCCAGTCCTTCCTTGGTTCACATTTCTGGCAGCTTGGAGCAAACTGGGCCTGGCTCAGGGAGCATAGGTTCCTATTTATCAGGCTGAGCCAGAGTCAGCCCACCTGCAGCAGGGCTGTGCTAGCTGTGGATGGTAGGGCCCACAGAGGAGAAGTTCATGGGAGACACCTGGGTCCAATCTTGCAAAGTATTTTGTTTCTGAGACTCAGGTGATGGCTCCATGGTAATTGAGTCTCCCTGGGTCTCCAGAGTCTTGGAGGTACTAGTTATCAATTGCTTGTGGGCAGCTCTTTACTGATCTGCCTGCCTGTCTTTTTGTGACACTCCTCTGAACCTCACACAGCATCAGTTGCTCCTGCTGCTCTTAGAACCTCACCTCTGTCTCCTTAAGATGAGGAAAATGGAAGTTGACCAAGTGTCATGGACTCCACAGCCTGTTCTACCTGTTCAGGACCAGACCTCCATAAATGGGATACTTGTGAACCCCATACCTCTGAAGAAGTGGAAATGGACTGAATGAGTCAAATAAGGTGTCACTCCCAAAGGGCATTTTTGTCATGACTGAAAAGGGAAAGACAGATTAGCCAAGGACTGGGAGTGGTGGTTGAGGATCTGCCTCCTCCCCACCCACACATGCGTATCTCCATGAGAGATTGCACTCTGCATTGGGGAATTAGTCAGAAAGCTATGGGAAGTGTAATAGAATGGGTATTATGGATTTGAGACACTGGTGCTGAAGATGTACTCTTTTAAAGGAGGGAAACGTATAATATCACATCAGTCATCACACACCCTACTCTACAGCATTATATTCAGCTGTGAAAGAGGACCCTGCCCTCTTTATTGTCCTGGCTGTGAGATGCCTATAACAATGCATACCACCCATGTGATGACAATTCATGGAAGAACTTTAAAAATTCCTAAGGGAGTTAGGGATGAATCAGTCCCTTCTCGAGGCAATCTACACTGGTCCTGATAATGAACAGTTCCCAGCTGAAATGAAGGACCTTTCTCTAAGCAGCACCGAGGCAGGGTTATGGAGGTCTAGGGCCAATTCTGAACACTTGAGTAGGACTCCTTGTTTCTCAAGCCACACATGCTGTGGCTGTATCAGACCACTGAAAAGATGAGGAAATGAGGTTATACAGAATATATCTTAGAAGGTGGAAGAAGTAGAGGCTAAGGAAATTCAACAGGTCCAGTGAGGAAAAGCAAGGGCAATTTTCTTTCATATGTGAAGGGAACAATGGATTTTGTTCTTCCACAAGTGAATTTATGTAGCCTGATCCTATGTTATGGCATGGTGGGGGCAATTCTGACCTGAGAACAAAACCCGAACCAGTGCAAATGTTTGATTATATCAATGATGTGGCATTAACTTGTGAGTATGTTTTTTTTTAACCTAGATATAGCAGCTCAAGCAATTTTGGCACAGTTCCAAGATACAGGATGGATATCAACTCCTACAAGTTGCAAATACCTGGACTGTCTGGCAAGTGTATGTGGGTTATCTGGGTGAGACCTATGTTGTACATAGATTCCAAGGTTTCCCAACTCCCAGTCACAAAATGTTGAGATGTTGGCATCACTCCATTCAATACTTTGGACTAATGTTAAAACCATTGTATAATTTGGTAAGTGCTTGGTTGGTGGAACTGGGAACTTGAATATCTCAAGTCATTTTCCAAAGTAGAAAGCATTGGAGAGTAACTACAAACTTTGGGCATATTAGCCCAAGAAAGCCCTATGAATTGGGTGTTAAGGTGGCCTGATGGGTTTGAGTGGGTCCTGTGGCAACAACAGGGCAATAAATGAGCTCTTTAGGGCCTTGGTCAGAGATATGTAAGTGAGTTGTAGAATCAACTGCCACATTTGCAACTGACTATGTATCATGTGGCAGCCCACAACCAAGCTCTTCCATCAGGTGATCAGGAAGCAGACAACCTAAGTGAAGTTAGATGGCTGGAAATGTGCTAGCTAGAGATGTGGCTGTTGAACTCTATAGACAGACAGGTCATAAGAAAAAGTCTCCACCCAGATAACAAAGAATAAGGAGCTCACTTGATAGCCAAACAATATATATGTGTTTGAGGCTTCCTCTGCCTGTTGCTAAAGGCAGCCATGACCTGGCCTCACATGATGGGAGGGCAAGTCAAGGGAGGCAACCTGTCCAACAGTGGCAGGTGGACTTTACCCAGACCTTTGCCTTATCAAAACCTTTAAGTTTAGCCATGTGTGGTGGAGCACTTCTGTAATCCCTGTGGCTCAGGAAGCTGAGACAGGAGGATCACGAGTTCAAGCCAGACTCAGCAACTTAGTGAGGCCCTAAGCAACTCAGTGAGACTCTGTCTCTAAATGAAATTCAAAAAATGGGTGTGGATGTGGCGCAGTGGTCCAGTGCCCCTGAGTTCAATCCTTGCTATGAAGAAAAACAAAGTTTGCTCTAAGTTTTGTGGATACACACACTGAGCTGCAATAGTCAAGTACTTGCTGAAGGGCCTCTCACAGTAGGCTAACATACAAGCATTTACTTGCTTGGCATTGTTTAAGTTGCTCCTGTGGACATAGACATTGTGTATGTTAGTCCAACAGAAATGGACAAGGGACCCTACAGGCTTCATGGTTCAGAAAGCAGCTGAGAATTCAGACCTACATTGGCATCTTCACTGACCTTATAACTCATCTTCAGTAAATTAATTTCATGAGTGAATGCCCACCAAAATATCAGCTAAACATGGAAGATGTTTGGCAGTGTGAACCAAGTGCCTAAGGATGGCTCTGAGGACATTCATGAATGAATATGACTGTAGCACAAGCCCTAATGCCTGTCTGATGTTCACACAAGAACCTGAGGAGATGTGGATTCAAAGGTGCATGCTTGAAAAGAACACCTGCATTGCACACAAGGGAACACAGGGTCAATTGATGTTGATGCTGACACAGGACCTGCCACAGGGCCCTGTAGACTCTGTTGGCCATGGGAATGGCAAAAGGGCCTTGATGGTGTGGGTTCCTAGGTTCATGGTCAAAAGGAGTAGACCACGATATAGAAATAGAAAAAAGTACCACACTGGAAATTTCATCTCTGAGTGAGAATCTCTCATTTCATTATGGTCTGTAAGAATCTCACTGTTGTCATACATTTCTTTGCCAAATCCACAGGGACCACTAGTACCACAAATATGGGATTGTAAACCTGGTGATGGGACACAGGCTGATACTATCAAGTCCAGATGAACAGGTTACTTATGTATTGCTGAATAATCCAATTTGTATGTCTTAACACCTGTTATATTTTATCTTTAGAACTCATCTGCTTGCATAATAGACAAGGACTATCACAGAGATGCAGAATAAAATGATTCCTGGTTATGCAGGGAGCTGCCTCTCTCTCTTCCTCCACTCATATGCTTTGGCACCTTCTCTCAGCCACCTTGGCACAATGGAAGCAAATGTTGAAGGTAGAGCAAGAGCTTCAGCCCATGGACACCTAGCTGGACAGCTACCTTATGGACTTGAATGTAAATTTACCTTCCTTTAAAGAAACCCAAACACCATGGCTTCCATTTGATGTGGAAATTAATAACTATAACTACAACACCTTTGCTGGGGTATACCATGTTTGACATCTTGGGGTGACTGGGTGCAACTCTGGTACAAATGAGAAGGAAAGTTCCTCCATGTATAGAAAGAAATAATGCAGTCACACCTCTCTATGTTCTGTAAGAGTGGACTCTAGCCTTGTTCAACAATGTAATTTAACCACTGTCCTCACAGACACTGACTACTTAGCATGGCAAAGTCAACAGTATCTGTGGGATTGTGTGATGCCCTTGAAAACAACTTAAATTCATATGCACACTCCCACCATGTCTCCAACACCCACTAGTTGCAAAGTGACAAAAGCTTGGCACAAAGTGACCTAAGCTGGCCTGCTGGCTTTACCTACATGGCATGCCTTCTACTCAGCGAGCAATGATTGACAATGAGTTCCAGGTCAGTGTTCAAGCATCTGGTTGCTGTCTTCCATAATCCAAACCAAGATTGCTTAATGGAGAAACTATGCAAATGTGGAAGGCAGGACTTCAGAGTAGAATAATGCTCACTGCAGCATGGCAGGCACCTGTGCCTCATCAATGCAGAATGTTGGCATGTTTCTCTGATGAGTTGCATTAAGTGTCTTTGGCTCCACAAAGCTGTGAACCCATGTTAATGCCATTGGTAAACTTGGTATTGGTCCTGTTTCTACTTGCTTACAATGTCTCCCTGCATCTGGATATATGTTGTATTGTATTCAGTCTTCCTGCTATTATCACATTCTGCTGCTCTGTGAATTGCTCTTGTGGCATTTGGTTACATTGTGCATCCTAATGTGCTGCCTGAGGGACATTGCAGAAGATGGGCGGGATAAGATTGTAAGGGCATACAAGCTCATGGGGTGTGGAGTATATGACATCAGTAAAATACCTTGTCCCCAAATTTCCCCTTTTCATTCCCAATGACATAACCATGTTAAGGACACAGTGAGAGCAGGCCTGGGACAGAAAATCCAGATACATGCCTTGAAGGACACTGGCTTTCTCTTATGCACACTGGGACAAGGGCAAGTTACAGTTACTGTTGAAAGCTACTTTCTTTTACAGATGCTGGGACAGTTGCTCCTTGGGGTGTTGGCCATACAAGCAAACTAAGTAAGCTAATGCCGATGCTGTCACTGCTTCTATGGCCTAAGATGTAAGCCTCCCCCTGAGTGGTGATGGGTAGGGAACTGAGGGCACTCAGGAAAAGGTACTTGCCACTTGTCTAGCCAGCTGCCACTAGACACAGACAGCCCCATGAGGGATGGAGGTGCTGCTTGGCAAAGCACTGGGAGGAAAGGAGGTGCCACCTGTCAGCCTAACACCACTGAATTCTTCTTGGTGCAGTCCCTGGTCTCTTGTAAGCTTCCCCCAATAAATCATACGTCTGCAACACTGTCTCTGTGCACTTTATTTGGCTTTCTCACAAGATTTCCCACAGCTCTGGCACAGCTGTGCTATGGATAGGACAGGTGGGAAGAGGAAAGAGTGGAAAGAAATGGAGGGAGAAGGCTGGTATAGCAGTGGGTACCTGTAATCCCAGCAATCTTGGAGGCTGAGGCAGGAGGATCACATGTTCTAGGCCAACCTCAGCAATTTAGAGAGGATCTGAGCATCCTAGTCTCAGACGATGAAAAGCGCTGGGAATGGGGATGTAGCTCAGTAATAAATCACACTGAGTTTCAATACCAACATACACACACAAAAAAAAAAATTCCAACAAACAAAACCACAGAAGATGGAGGAAGGAAGGGAATGAAAATAATTTGCATCAACATTAGCTTGTTGTTCTGAGATTGAGCCTGGCCATATGAAAACTCAAAATGGGCAGCAGCATCTAATCATCAACCCTCCATTCATTTGGTGACTTTTCTCATATGCCAGCTCTTTTGTCATTTAAAACATGTTACAAAGAAAAATATAGAGATGAATTTGTTTCACTTTCTGGTAGGAAAGTGAGTGTAGTACATGTGCCACTTTTGACTCATTTATAAGCAATTCTCAAAGGTTAGTTCTACTTTGAAAGATCTTGTTTTCAACCATCAAAATCTGCTTAACCAAAACTTGATTAGATCACGATTTTATTTGAAAAAGTTCTCTATTCGAATTTTTCCTACTCAATAGATTCAACATGAGTCACCTCGTCCTGTTATCTGTTTCTAAAGTGCCTCTTTTTATCCCTTCTCCTAGGCACTTACTGCATTACCATCCTTAACACATCTCACCAGGCCTGCTGCTAGATCCTGAATTACTTTCTGTCCCCATCTCTCCTAATTATTTCTTTAGCTGTTATGAGGACTATGTGAAAATGGTGATAAATCATGACTTTTTTTCTTCCATAACATTTCATGGTTATAATTTTTTTTTCATAATGCACTTTATACCACCTGGCAAACATCCAAGCTCTTTTATCAGTCCCTCTCCAACACCTTCCAAGCCTCGACTTCTCCTGCACACTCACTGTGCATTATATTTCTGTACCATTGTGTTCTACAGGATGCACCAGGGCTATCACATTTCTTTACCATTGTTCTTGTTCCTTCCTCCTCTGAAAAGTCCTTACTAAGTTTCTAAGTTTGTTTTCATTAAGACCATGTCACAACTGTTGTTTAGTAAACAGGTTAAGCATTATGCATTTGGAATCAGATTTACTGGAAACACTAGCTCACTACAAATTCCCCTCCATGACATTTTGGGTGTGTTCCCAGCTAAAGGTAATTGTCCTTTTCTCTATCTTCCACGTGGAGTAAGTGCACACATGAGAGATGGAGAAAGGATTACCCTCCAGTCAAAGTCCATTCAGAGATGTAATTTAGTCTTCAAACAACTATATAGGGTAAAGAAATGTCTATTGGCTTATGCAATTGAAAACTCAGTACCCGAGCTGCCTGAACACAGTGTGAAGTTGATGTCCTTAGGGATCTGCCTCTCAGTTATTTCTTGGTTCTGATTTCCTCCATATTAATTTCACTTTCAAGCAACCCCTCCACTAATGCATGGTGGAAAACTAGTTCTCAGGAGCCCCAGATTTTCACAGTGTGTTTAGTTCTTGATCTCAGAAAGAAAGAAATTCTCTTTCACAGCCTTCAGCCATAGCAGGACTTGCAATGTTTGGGTTTGGAGTATGTCTCCACCTTGAGCCCCTACTTATTTTGGGGAAGTTTGAGTTCTCTGATTGTCCAGTTTAGGTGGTAAGCTCATTCTTATGTCAAAGGAGTAAAGTAATTTTTGTTCATTGTATTCTCTATTGGGTTCTTGCCCCGTTGGAGCTAACTATTCATGGATATTCTGTGCTTTAATTCTAAGCTTGTTGAGAGCAAATATTAACAAATGTTCAACAAGCCTTGTCTGAATTCAACAATGGTGAGCTGATTGAAGAAACTTCAGGAGATGATGAGTGAAACAGCAACCAAGGCCAGCATTATTAAACTTAAATTCTTTTAGACCCTTTCACAGATTCACTAATGAACCTTGATATTTTCCAGTAACTTAGGAAAATTGAAGTTCTCTAAAATGATAAACAAGGTCAGTGCTTATGATGTGATCAGAAAAGAAGGGACGGTGTGAGTATTCAACATGCAATCAACTTCTTTGAAATAGCAGACCCAAAATGCAGTTTTAATTTGAATAACAACAATTATGAATTAAAAATTTTACTCAGAAAAAATTATTTAGTAAGAAAATGTTGGTGTACTATTTTGCTATTGCTGAACACAAACAGAACTTAAAGCTTGCATTTTCAAATTTGTCACAAGTTGTCAGTGAAGTTTCTTCTATAGGCTTTAAGAAGTATGGGCCATATAAGTACCATGTGCTAACCCACTGCACCACTGGAGCTTCATGGGCCTCGCCAAGAGTTTCAAAATCCTCAAAAGAAATTATTAACATGTAGATCCTTTTCTTTTCTTAGTAACTTTAGATTTTCTGTGAAAAAAATCCCTGCTTTGCCTTTTTTGCGCTAAATAGTTGACATGATTTATTTCTGCTAGTTATTTTATTGGTGCGGTGCTTACAACCAGTTGGCATGTGTGGAACCACATGGATGGTACATATTGTGACCACTCAATTAGTGATTTTTCCTTCAGAAACCTCTTAATAAAGCAGTCTCTAAGCTTGTTTTCATCATGACCATGTTGTAGAGCTTGTTTAGTACACAGGTTAAGGGGGGAAGAGGGGCCTGGGGAGCCCCATGCTTCTTCTCACACTCAGGAGGCACAGAGGCCATCACTGTAACATATTCCAGGAGAGGAGAGGCTCTGGGCCCGGGGAGTCCTGTTTCCTCCCTCATCTCCTCTGCTGGGCATGCTTGCTGGGCATTGGAGGGCACCAGTCTGAGAACCATCCCTGTGTCAAGCTTTGGGAGTGAGCAGGATGGCTACATGTGCCTCAGCCCCAGAAGGCCTTGGCCTCACTTCTCAATGAACTGCTCATGCGGCACAACACAGCTCTGGTCCTCCAGGCCCAGGTTCTGTGCAGCTAGTGAAACTCCTGCTCCAGGGGCAATTTCAATGTCAGGGACTTCCTCACCTAAGTGACAGTAGTGAAGTCATGCATTTTGGTAGCCTACAATTCTTGGGTGTGCAGGCACAATATCTCAAGGTTACTTTCTGCCTTATTTTTCTTTTACCTGGTCATATGTGGTCATTTTCTGCAAAAGTTTTGAAGCCAAACAGGAAGACCTTGGACCCTCATGACACTGTTTGTAGATCTGATGGTTGATCTCCACTGGGCTGGGACTGGACCCATTTTCTGCCAGAGGCTAGACCTCCAGTGCTGAGTGTGAGCTCATTATGGCATTTTTGGTTGGGGCAGGAGCTCATTCAGTTGGTCTACGGCTTCTGGTCAGATCTGTTTTTAGAGGTTTAGGGGTCAGGTTTCTCTGCAGACTCTCAGGCTTGGGCATGGAGGAAAATAATTCTCCATGGGCCACTGGGGTTTAAAAAGGGACTGTGCTCCTTTAGATGCACTGGAGTCCTTGCTCTGATAGTCCTGCTTCTCCATGACTACTGGGCTGCTTGTGCTCAGACATTCCTTTCCTCCTGTTTCTGGTGGCTCTGAACATAATGTTCCACATGCAGGTATCTTTGGTACAGCTGGATGATACAGTATGCAAAAGTTAACTGCCTGCTCTTGGGTCAGTCAATTTTCTCCTAAAACTGGCTGATCTGCACGACATCTTAGAGTGCTGAGCAGACAATACCAGCTTCATCTGATGAGGTTGGCAGATGGAGGCAAGGACCCCCAGAATGGAGGACAGTGTCGGCAGGATCTGGAAATCAGCCACTGGAGACACTTTGACTAGTGTCAAAGTTCATGTAAGCTTTCTGCATACCTGTAGGATGACCTGCCTGTGGATCCCAGACCAATTGAAAGCTGTGTGTTCCCAGGCAGCCAAGGGAATTAGGCAGGCACACTGATTGGGCTTATGGCAGTTTAGCTCTTCTGACACTTCTGTGGCCTTTAGAGCTGGGGCCGAGGTGAATCACGAAGTTTGCTCAGTGACAATCCCATAGTCTTTGAGTATTTCTTGAATGAACCTTGTCATTAGTTTTGGTTGTTCTGGGAATAATAATAAAGGCCCCCAATCATTTCACAGCCTAAATAGAGTTAATATTTTCCACAGCACAAATGCCCAAGGAAACCTGAAATTTCCCCTTAACTTTACCCTAGGGTCCTGTCATTCACTTTCTTAGAGTATTAAGTTAAAAAACTCAAAAATATAAATCCTTTTTCTACTCCTAAGCAATGTAAATTTTCAAGTCTGAAAGCCAGAAATATCTTTCTAAAAGCTCCGGGGGACGTCCCTTGGAAGTACACTCATGGAGGAAATCAGGAGCCCTGTCTCCCAGTGACTATGGTCCATGAGAGACTAACTTCAGTGGCACCAGTTAGTGAACAGATGGCCATGGCCTGATCACAGAGAGAAACACTTGCCAATTCAGGAAGAGATCAATGTGCTGGACACACACAGCATGGACCCACCTCTGTCCACACATCCTCTGCTGCTTCTGCACTGACTCCCATTTGTGCGTGTGAACACTCCTGCTTGGTTTCAGTGCAGAGGAGCACAGACTGGACTCTGGCCTAGTCCGCTATGGCAATAGTCTTTATTCACTTCTCTTCCTTGTCTTTTTCACTTGTCCACTCCAAGTTTGACTTTGCATCAACAAAGGGAAAAATCAGAAGCCTTACAAACCATACAGAACCTTTCCCCCTATAGTTTTTATATTATAGTTTCACTATGGTGTTACATAAGTGTAATTTGAAACCACATTCTTAAACCAAGGTATAATTTTTGAATTTGATGTCAAATGCATATCAGACAATCGAAGAGGAGAAAATACAGTTATCACCTTTCCCCAGATAATTACCATTTTAGTTGCTCTTCTTTTACTTCTGAAGACCGTCTTCCCATTCCAAAACAGCCTGATAATTTCCATTCACCTTCTTTTGTGGTGTCTCTTTGTGGGATCTGGTTCCCACTTCTCCTAGTTTCCTTCCCTCTTCACCAGCCTATGAATTGGTATGTTTTTTCTTTTTTTTTTTTTTACTTTTATTTATTTATTTATTTATTTTTAATTTTATTTTTTTATTGGTTGTTCACAACATTACAAAGCTCTTGACATATCATATTTCATACATTAGACTGAAGTGGGTTATGAACCCCAATTTTACCCCAAATGCAGATTGCAGAATCACGTCGGTTACACATCCACAATTTTACATAATGCCCTATTAGTAATTGTTGTATTCTGCTACCTTTCCTACCCCTTACTATCCCCCCTCCCCTCCCCTCCCATCTTCTCTCTCTACCCCATCTACTGTAATTCATTTCTCTCCTTGTTTATTTTCCCATTCCCCTCACAACCTCTTATATGTAATCTTGTATAGCAGTGAGGGTCTCCCTTCATTTCCATGCAATTTCCCTTTTCTCTCCCTTTCCCTCCCATCTCATGTCTCTGTTTAATGTTAATCTTTTCTTCCTGCTCTTCCTCCCTGCTCTGTTCACAGTTGCTCTCATTATATCAAAGAAGACATTTGGTATTTGTTTTTTAGGGATTGGCTAGCTTCACTAAGCATAATCTGCTCTAGTGCCATCCATTTCCCTGCAAATTCTATGATTTTGTCATTTTTTATTGCTACATAGTAGTCCATTGTGTATAGATGCCACATTTTTTTTATCCATTCATCTATTGAAGGGCATCTGGGTTGGTTCCACAGTATAGCAATTGTGAATTGTGCTGCTATGAACATCGATGTGGCACTATCCCTGTAGCATGCTCTTTTAAGGTCTTCAGGGAATAGTCCGAGAAGGGCAGTAGCAGGGTCAAATGGTGGTTCCATTCCCAGCTTTCCCAGGAATCTCCAAACTGCTTTCCAAATTGGCCGCACCAATTTTCAGTCCCACCAGCAATGTACAAGGGTACCCTTTTCTCCACATCCTCGCCAGCACTTGTTGTTGTTTGATTTCATAGTGGCTGCCAATCTTACTGGAGTGAGATGGTATCTTAGGGTGGTTTTGATTTGCATTTCTCTGACTGCTAGAGATGGTGAGCATTTTTTCATGTACTTGTTGATTGATTGTATATCCTCCTCTGAGAAGTGTCTGTTCAGGTCCTTGGTCCATTTGTTGATTGGGTTATTTGTTATCTTATTGTCTAATTTTTTGAGTTCTTTGTATACTCTGGATATTAGGGCTCTATCTGAAGTGTGAGGAGTAAAAATTTGTTCCCAGGATGTAGGCTCCCTATTTACCTCTCTTATTGTTTCTCTTGCTGGGAAAAAACTTTTTAGTTTAAGTAAGTCCCATTTGTTGATTCTTGTTATTAACTCTTGGGCTATGGGTGTCCTATTAAGGAATTTGGAGCCCGACCCCACAATATGTAGATCGGAGCCAACTTTTTCTTCTATCAGACACAGAGTCTCTGATTTGATATCAAGCTCCTTGATCCATTTTGAGTTAACTTTTGTGCATGGCGAGAGAAAGGGATTCAGTTTCATTTTGTTGCATATGGATTTCCAGTTTTCCCAACACCATTTGTTGAAGATGCTATCCTTCCTCCATTGCATGCTTTTAGCCCCTTTATCAAATATAAGATAGTTGTAACTTTGTGGATTAGTCTCTGTGTCCTTTATTCTATACCATTGGTCCACCCGCCTGTTTTGGTACCAGTACCATGCTGTTTTTGTCACTATTGCTCTGTAATATAGTTTGAAATCTGGTATCGCTATACCACCTGATTCACACTTCCTGTTTAGAATTGCTTTTGCTATTCTGGGTCTTTTATTTTTCCATGTGAATTTCATGATTGCTTTATCTATTTCTACAAGAAATGCCATTGGGATTTTGATTGGCATTGCATTAAACCTATAGAGAACTTTTGGTAACATCGTCATTTTGATGATGTTAGTTCTGCCTATCCATGAACAGGGTATATTTTTCCATCTTCTAAGATCTTCTTCTACTTCTCTCTTTAGGGTTCTGTAGTTTTCATTGTATAAGTCTTTCACCTCTTTTGTTAGGTTGATTCCCAAGTATTTTATTTTTTTTTTGAGGATATTGTGAATGGAGTGTTTTTCCTCATTTCCATTTCAGAAGTTTTGTCGCTGATATACAGAAATGCCTTTGATTTATGCGTGTTGATTTTATATCCTGCCACTTTGCTGAATTCATTTATTAGTTCTAGTAGTTTCTTTGTAGACCCTTTTGGGTCTTCTAGGTATAGAATCATGTCATCTGCAAATAGTGATAATTTAAGTTCTTCTTTTCCTATTTTTATGCCTTTAATTTCTTTCGTCTGTCTAATTGCTCTGGCCAGTGTTTCGAGAACTATATTGAATAGAAGTGGTGATAGAGGGCATCCCTGTCTTGTTCCAGATTTTAGAGGGAATGCCTTCAACTTTTGTCCATTCAGAATGATGCTAGTCTGAGGCTTAGCATAGATAGCTTTTACAATGTCAAGGTAAGTTTCTGTTATCCCTAGTTTTTCTAATGTTTTTTTTTTGTTTTTTTTTTTTAATTTTTTATTGATTATTTAAAGCATTACATAGCTCATGATATATCATCTTTCATACATTAGACTCAAATTGTGTTTTGAACTCCCATTTTCACCCCAAATATAGATTGCAGAATCACATCTGTTACATATTCACATTTTTACATAATGCCATATTAGTGTCTGTTGTATTCTGCTACCTTTCCTAACCCCTACTATCCCCCCTCCCCTCCCCTCCCCTCCCATCTTCCCTCTCTATCTCCCCTGCTGTTGTTCAATTCTCTCCCTTTTTTCCCCTCCCCCTTGCCCCTCATAGCCTCTTATAATTTTATGTATCCTTGAAGGTCTCCTACCATTTCCATATGCTTTCCCTTCTCTCTCCGTTTCTCTCCCCCCATTCATCTTTGTTTACTGTAGTCTTTTCCACATGCTCTTCCTTCCTGTTCTGTTCTTAGTTGTTCTCTTTATATCAAAGCAGACATTTGGCATTTGTTTTTTAGGGCTTGGCTAGCTTCACTTAGCATAATCTGCTCTAATGCCATCCATTTCCCTGCAAATTCTATGATTTTGTCATTTCTTAGTGCTGCATAATATTCCATTGTGTATAGATGCCACTTTTTTTTTATCCATTCATCTATTGAAGGGCATCTAGGTTGGTTCCACAGTCTAGCTATTGTGAATTGTGCCGCTATAATCATTGATGCAGCCGTATCCCTATAGTGCGCTCTTTTAAGGTCCTCAGGGAATAGTCCGAGAAGTGCAATAGCTGGGTCAAATGGTGGTTCCATTCCCAGCTTTCCCAGGAATCTCCATACTGCTTTCCAAATTGGCCTCACCATTTTGCAGCCCCACCAGCAGTGTACAAGTGTACCTTTTTCCCCACATCCCCGCCAACACTTGTTGTTGTTTGACTTCATAATGGCTGCCAATCTTACTGGAGTGAGATGGTATCTTAGGGTGGTTTTGATTTGCATTTCTCTGATTGCTAGAGATGGTGAGCATTTTTTCATGAACTTGTTGATTGATTGTATGTCCTCCTCTGAGAAGTGTCTGTTGAGGTCCTTGGCCCATTTGTTAATTGGGTTATTTGTTATCTTATTGTTTAATTTTTTGAGTTCTTTGTACATTCTGGATATTAGGGCTCTATCGGAGGTGTGGGGGGTAAAAATTTGTTCCCAGGATGTAGGCTCTCTATTTACCTCTTTTATTGTTTCTCTTGCTGAGAAAATACTTTTTAGTTTAAGTAAGTCCCATTTGTTTATTCTGGTTGTTTACTCTTGGGCTATGGGTGTCCTATTAAGGAATTTGGAGCCCGACCCCACAATTTGTAGATCATAGCCAACTTTTTCTTCTATCAGACGCAGTGTCTCTGATTTGATATCTAGCTCCCTGATCCATTTTGAGTTAATTTTTGTGGATGGCGAGAGAAAGGGATTCAATTTCATTTTGTTGCATATGGATTTCCAATTTTCCCAGCACCATTTGTTGAAGATGCTATCCTTCCTCCATTGCATGCTTTTAGCCCCTTTATCAAATATAAGATAGTTGTAACTTTGTGGATTAGTCTCTGTGTCTTCTATTCTGTACCATTGGTCCACCCGCCTGTTTTGGTACCAGTACCATGCTGTTTTTGTTACTATTGCTTTGTAGTACAGTTTGACCTCTGGTATCGCTATACCTCCAGATTCACACTTCCTGCTTAGAATTGCTTTTGCTATTCTGGGTCTTTTGTTTTTCCATATGAATTTCATGATTGCTTTGTCTATTTCTACAAGAAATGCCGTTGGTATTTTGATTGGCATCGCATTAAACCTATAGAGAACTTTGGGTAATATCGCCATTTTGATGATGTTAGTTCTGCCTATCCATGAACAGGGTACATTTTTCCATCTTCTGAGATCTTCTTCTATCTCTCTCTTTAGGGTTCTGTAGTTTTCATTGTATAAATCTTTCACCTCTTTTGTTAGGTTGATACCCAAGTATCTTATTTTCTTTGAGGATATTGTGAATGGAGTGGTTTTCCTTATTTCCATTTCAGAAGTTTTGTTGCTGATATATAGGAATGCCTTTGATTTATGCGTGTTGATTTTATAACCTGCCACTTTGCTGAATTCATTTATTAACTCTAGCAGCTTCTTTGTAGACTCTTTGGGGTCTGTTAAGTATATTATCATGTCATCCGCAAATAGCGATAGTTTAATTTCTTCTTTTCCTATTTTTATGCCTTTAATTTCTTTTGTCTGTCCAATTGCTCTGGCTAGTACTTCGAGAACTAAATTGAATAGAAGTGGTGATAGAGGGCATCCCTGTCTTGTTCCAGATTTTAGAGGGAATGCCTTCAATTTTTCTCCATTCAGAATGATGCTAGCCTGAGGCTTAGCATAGATAGCTTTTACAATGTTGAGGTAAGTTCCTGTTATCCCTTAACGACTTAAATTTCTTAAGGCATATGAATTGCCCAGATTGAGACAGGAAGACACACACAATTTAAACAGACCAATAACAAAAGAAGAAATAGAAGAAGCCATCAAAAGACTACCAACTAAGAAAAGCCCTGGACCAGATGGATATACAGCGGAGTTCTACAAAACCTTCAAAGAAGAATTAATACCAATACTTTTCAAGCTATTTCAAGAAATAGAAAAAGAAGGAGCTCTTCCAAATTCATTCTATGAGGCCAACATCACTTTGATCCCAAAACCAGACAAAGATACTTCAAAGAAAGAAAACTACAGACCAATATTTTCTAATGTTTTGAACATAAAGGGATGCTGTACTTTGTTGAATGCTTTCTCTGCGTCTATTGAGATGATCATATGGTTCTTATCTTTAAGTCTATTGATGTGGTGAATAACATTTATTGATTTCCGTATATTGAACCAGCCTTGCATCCCAGGGATGAATCCTACTTGATCATGGTGCACAATTTTTTTGATGTGTTTTTGTATTCGATTCGCCAGAATTTTATTGAGGACTTTTGCATCTAGGTTCATTAGAGATATTGGTCTGTAGTTTTCTTTCTTTGAAGTGTCTTTGTCTGGTTTCGGAATCAGGGTGATGTTGGCCTCATAGAATGAATTTGGAAGAGCTCCCTCTTTTTCTATTTCCTGAAATAACTTGAGAAGCATTGGTATTGAATCTTCTTTAAAGGTTTTGTAAAACTCCGCTGTATACCCATCCGGTCCTGGGCTTTTCTTGGTTGGTAGTCTTTTGATGGCTTCTTCAATTTCATCCATTGATATTGGTCTGTTCAAATTGTGTGTATCCTCCTGACTCAGTCTGGGCAAATCATATGACTTAAGAAATTTATCGATGTCTTCACTATCTTCTATTTTATTGGAATATAGGTTTTCAAAATAATTTCTAATTGTCTTCTGTATTTCTGTAGCATCTGTTGTGATATTGCCTTTTTTATCCCGTATGTTAGTAATTTGAGTTCTCTCTCTTCTTCTCTTCGTTAGCATGGCTAAAGGTCTGTCGATCTTATTTATTTTTTTGAAGAACCAACTTTTAGTTTTGTTAATTTTTTCAATTGTTTCTTTTGTTTCAATTTCATTGATTTCCGCTCTGATTTTTATTATTTCTTGCCTTCTGCTACATTTGCTGTTGTTTTGGTCTTCCTTTTCTAGGGCTTTGAGATGAAGTGTGAGCTCATTTATTTATTGGTTTTTTCTTTTTTTGAGGAATGACCACCAGGCGATGAATTTTCCTCTTAAAACTGCTTTCATTGTGTCCCATAGATTCCAATATGTTGTGTCTGTATTTTCATTTATCTCTAAGAATTTTTTGACTTCCTCCTTTATGTCTTCTGTAACCCATTGATCATTCAGTAACATATTGTTCATTTTCCATGTGATGTAGGATTTTTCCTTCCTTCTTTTATCATTGATTTCCAGTTTCATTCCATTATGATCAGATAAAATGCAAGGTATTATCTCCACCCCTTTATATTTACTGAGGGTTGCCCTATGGCATAATATATGGTCTATTTTTGAGAAGGATCCATGTGCTGCTGAGAAAAAAAGTATATCCATTTGATGATGGTTGATATATTCTATATATGTCAGTTAAGTCTAGGTTATTGATTGTGATATTGAGTTCTATAGTTTCTTTATTCAACTTTTGTTTGGAGGATCTGTCCAATGGTGAGAGAGGTGTGTTGAAGTCACCCATAATTATTGTGTTGTGGTCTATTTGATTCTTGAACTTGAGGAGAATTTGTTTTATGAATGTCGCAGCACCATTATTTGGTGCATAAATATTGATAATTGTTATGTCTTGTTGGTGAATGGTTCCTTTTAACAGTATATAATGTCCTTCTTTATCCCTTTTGATTAACTTAGTCTTGAAGTTGTTTATATTCGATATGAGAATGGCCACCCCTGCTTGCTTACGAGGACCATGTGCATGGTATATTTTTTCCCATCCTTTCACCTTCGGCCTGTGTATGTCTTTTCCAATCAGATGTGTCTCCTGGAGGCAGCATATTGTTGGATTTGTTTTTTTAATCCATGATACCAGCCTATGTCGCTTTATTGGAGAGTTTAAGCCATTAATATTCAGAGTTACTATTGATATATGGTTTGTACTTCCATCCATGTTTGATTATTTATCCTTTTTTAAAAAAATTTAGTTTGTTTCTCCATGATTATCTTTCCCCTCGCCCTCTGTCTTTACCGAGGCACTTCCTACTGATGGTTTTGGTTATCGTTTTTCATTTCTTCCTCGTGTAGTGTTTTGCTCAAAATGCTTTGCAATGCTGGTTTTCTGGCTGCAAATTCTTTTAACTTTTGTTTATCATGAAAGATTTTTATTTCGTTGTCATACCTGAAGCTGAATTTTGCTGGATACAGAATTCTTGGTTGGCATCCATTGTCTTTCAGTGTTTGAAATACATTGTTCCATGACCTTCTTGCTTTCAGTGTCTGTGATGAAAAATCCATTGTTAACCTTATTGGTTTACCCCTGAATGTAATCTGTCTCCTTTCTCTTGTAGCTTTTAATATTTTCTCTTTGTTCTGTATATTGGATATCTTCATAACAATGTGTCTTGGCGTTGGTCTACTGTGATTTTGTGTGCTCAGTGTCCTGTATGCATCTTCAATTTGTATATCTGTTTCCTTTTTTATTTCCGGAAAGTTTTCTGTAATTATTTCATTCAGCAGGTTACTCATTCCCTTGGTTTGAATCTCTGTACCTTCTTCTATCCCGATGACTCGTAAGTTTGGTTTTTTTATGTTATCCCATAAGTCTTGGAAATTTTTCTCGTGATTTTTTACCAGCCTTTATGAGTTGGCTAGACTCTTTTCAAGATGATATATTTTGTCTTCATTATCTGACGTTCTGGCTTCTACTTGCTCCACTCTGTTAGTGATACTCTCAATTGAGTTTTTAATTTGGTTTATTGTTTCCTTCATTTCTAGAATTATTGTTTGTTTATTTTTTATAATCTCTATCTCCTGATAAAGATGCTTAACTTCTTCTTTTATCTGTTTATGTAATTCATTCTCAATGTGTTCTTTCGCTGCTTGAATTTGCTGTCTTGTATCCTCTTTAAGGTTCCATTCCATCTGTCTAACGTTTTCCTTGAGTTCTTTATATGACCATTTTCCTGATGACTCTAGGTCCTCTTGAATATTTAGGCTGTCCTGCATTGTTTGTACTCCTTTTCTTCCTTGCTTTTTGAAGCTGCTCATGTTACCTCTTGTTCTGTTTGATGAGTTAATGTTTACTCCTATAAATTTATTAGATGCTTGGGAGGAAAGGTATTAGAAGGGAAGGGAAGAAGTCACTAAATAGAATGAGAGTAAGCAGGTAGAATTCAAGGAAGGGGGGATAAGATAATTGAAAAGAAATGAAAAGACAAAAGAAGAAATAAAATAGGAAATAAAAAAAAGAAAAAAATTAAAAAAAATTAAAATTAAAATTAGAAGAAAAAAGAATTTAAAAAAATTGTAAAAAAATTTAAAACAACAAGAAAGAAAAATGAAAATGAGAGAAAAACCCAAATCAAAAAATCAGAAAAGAAAAAAAAGAAAAAAAAAACTAATAAATGCAGTCTTAGAGTTTGATTAACTTCTCTTCCAGTAGGTGGCGCTGTGCCCACCAGGCCAAGTTTCTCCTGTCAATACGCGGGAACCAATCACTGTGCAGCAGCTCCTCCCAGACTGGGCGAGTCTCCAATCCTGAGTGCCTAGGGCCTCCTCTTGTGTCTAGTCACTTCCCACTTTTCCTCTAGCCAGGCCCCTCTCACGGGTGCCGCTCACCACAATACTGGCTACACGCCAGGTCTGCTGCTCCCGGGAGCCCTGTTTTCATGAACGACTGGGCACACTCTTCCAGTTTGCCATTCCCTCAGACCCTAAGTTTGTAGAGCTTGGGGCTGAGAATCCTCAGCGAATTTTACTTGCCCTCCGGTAGCCACGCCCCCGTAGCTGGTGCAAGAGGCCTCAGCTGTCAGCACTGGTGGGAGCGGTAGTTCCCCGCTGCGGGTCCCGAGCCACCTCTGATTCCCTCGGTCTGGCTATTGTGCTCACGGGAGAGCTGGGAGGGGCCCTTAAGGTTTCCCCGATGTGTGGAGAGGGAAGGCTAGGGAATTACACACCTGTAGCCGCAGGTTTCAATGAAGTTATCTCCTCCGCCGCAGTCTGATGATGTCAGTTCTCTGCCATGGTGGTATCTCTTGCAAATGGCGATAGTTCGTTTCCCTTTGCCGGGTGACCAATGCAACGGGTGGGTCCTTACTGTCTCTCCCAAGCCCCGTTTCAAACCTGTGGCCACTACCTATGAAGGCTCAGTAGGCATTTACCTCCGTAGGATGAGAAGGGCTGACCAGTTGTTTCAGCCTGATGGATTAGTGCTGAGTCACAGCTGTTTGTCGCGTCTCCTCCAAACGCCACGGCTCCAGCTCCGTTTTTTCTTTTAAAATCCTTCATTTATTGCTTTAAAAAAATTTTACTTGATTTTTTTAAAAAAATAAATGACAGCGGAATGCATTATAATTTTTAATACACCTATAGCGCACAATTTTCATATCTCTGGTTGTATACAATGAATATTCACACCAATTCGTGTCTTCATACATGTTCTTTGGATAATGAAGTCCATCACATTCCAACATCTTTGCTAACTCCCTGCCCCCTCCCTTCCCCTCCCACCCCTCTACCCTATCTAGAGTTCATCTATTCCTCCCATGGTTTCCCTCCCTACCCCACTATGAATCAGTCTCCTTATATCAGAGAAAACATTTGGTACTTTTTTTTTTAATTGGCTAACTTCATTTAACATTATCTTCTCTAACTCCATCCATTTAGTTGCAAATGCCATGATTTTATTCTCTTTTATTGCTGAGAAAAATTCCATTGTGTATATATGCCATATGCCACATTTTTTATCCATTCATCTACTGAAGAGCATCTAGGTTCGTTCCAACAGTTTAGCTATTGTGAATTGTGCTGTTATAAACATTGATGTGGCTGTGTCCCTGTAGTATGCTCTTTTTAAGTCCTGTGAGTATAGAACAAGGAGAGAGATAGCTGGGTCAAATGATGGTTCCATTCCCAGATTTCCAAGGAATCTCCATACTGCCTTCCACATTGGCTGCACCAATTTGCAGTCCCATCAGCAATGTATGAGTGTGCCTTTTTTCTTACATGCTCGCCAACATTTATTGTTGTTTGTCTTCATAATAGCTGCCATTCTGAATGGAGTGAGATGATATCTTGGAGTAGTCTTGATTTGCATTTCTCCAATTGGTAGAGATGATGAACACTTTTTCATATATTTGTTAACTGAATGAATATCCTCTTCTGAGAAGTGTCTGTTCAGGTCTTTGGCTTTTTGAGTTCTTTATATACCCTGGAGATTAGTGCTCTATCTGATGAGTGATGGGTAAAAATTTGCTCCCAGGATGTAGGCTCCCTCATGGGTCTCTTTTTGAGACTACTCATGTGACCTGAGCACCCTATCTTGCCTGGAGCTTTCCCAGTTCCTCTTCTCTCTGTTAGGTTCCAAACTTTAGCCCCATCTCCCTCTCCTTTAGCTGTTCCAAGTTGTGGGGCCTCTCACACCAGGGCTACCATGGTTAGTGCCCTGGTCACCTGCACACCTGTCCAACTGACAGCTGTTTTGTGTTGGGAAAGTACTGTTACCACCTCTGGGGAGAGAGGGAGTTGGAAACCTGGTACCTGGCCAAATGAAGATGGTGGGAAAGGTGAGCCAAGATGGATACAGTCTGGTTTCCAGCACTGGGGATTCTGGTGAAATTGGGGGAGCCAGGGGATTGTGTTGTGCTGTGCGTAGGTAGCAGCTGAGTGACCTGCATAGGAGCAGAGTGAAGTGTGGGAGTTCTGCAGAGGTTTGATGATTGATTCTGTTAAGGTGCTTTCGAGCCCTGCATGGGTTAGAACTTTGGGCTTTGGGTGTAGGGAGCCAGGAGTCCAGAGTCCTACTTGAACGCTGAGCCCAGGAGCCCTGCACAGGGGCTGGGGACTTCTGTGGAAAGCAGCTCTACAAGGGTCCTCTAACCCTCTCAGAGACGCAGTATTCTGACTAGGTAAGATCTGGATATGGAGAAACACAGAATGCTGCCTCCCTCTGGCCCGCCATCTTCTAGCCCCGAATTGGTATTTCTCTCATTTCTTCAGGGTGTCTGTGCTGCAGCTGGCATCCTGGATCCATTGCTCTTTCCTTTCAATACTTACAGAGTATTTTTTCCAATTTCCTTTGTTTTTCTAGTATCACTACACACATGGATAATATATTTGTAGTTGGAATCTAATTGAACTTGCACTTCATTTACTTGCTGTTTATATGAATTTATTGTAGACATATGACCACAACAAAAAATACACCTTTGGCCATATTTTAAGGCCCAAGTGTGCATAGAGGAACTCATCCTGAAAATGGTCACATGCTTGCCCTGTTCTTTCATCTCTGTATGGTTGGCTGGTCCTAGAGTACTAGCCTTGGATTTTGACCAGGGTCACAGCCTTTGCAGAGCAGTCCCTGTAACCACACCGAGGAAGCAATAATTAATTCCTCTGGAAAAAAAAAAAAAACAGCCAGGAAGAAGACCGCAAGCCAGCAGAACTGAGGTCCTGAGCTTTCGACTCTTTCCCTTCTAACTCTCAGTTTGTTTGGGGAAACAGATGTTCTCTCTCGTTTTCCAGAACATCTATTTTTTTTAACCTGCACATACCACAAAACCTCAAATACTCAGAATATAACTTTTATATTACCTAGTGACCTAGTGAAGGCTTAAAATGAAATGTAAAGATACAATTCATTTCCATTGCCTTTGGTGTTCAGAGGTGGCTTTTTAAAACCTTGTATGCCGGGACATTCATCAAAACCATTTTCTAGGAAAGCTTTGTGAACTGCACTGTTTTTGGGGGTCGGTGAATATTAGTGTGGGGAAGAGGGGATGAGGGCAGCAGGGACACACAGGTCATTGAAGGACATTTGTGGCTATGGGGAGAAGGTTCTATAGTACTACCTTATCCTTCTAACCCAGGGGATTTATTCTGAGAAGTGCATGTGAAGATGGTGGCCACTGTTATATCTAGATTGGCAAGGTGTTAATTACTCTGTAGGTTGTAATTTTAAAAATAAATTATTTAAGGTTATGCTGCACTAGTATTCCTTAGAGGAAATTGTCCTTAAATCTAGGAAAGAGAGTAGGCATGTTTTTGCTAAGGCTGTTAAGTACAAGCATTGGAGTCTGTTATGCTAATAGTATAAGTGTTAAGACTGCTTTTCTTTGTTTGCATGATCATGCATACTTAGAGCACTGTATATTCTATGTCTTTTTCAAGAAAATATAGCATTTGTAAAAGAAACTAGCTTCCCCTTTTTAAGTGTCTGTTAACTATCAGAGGTATATACTTTAGTCATTTGTATATCTCTTTATACTATAGTGGTTTCTCCTTTTGTATTGACTAATACAGTATCCTGATTACAAGGTTATATTGCCTTGTCTTAATTCATTGTATATAATAAAAACTGGTGAAATATAAAATCAAAGTACCATGTAATAAAGTACCAAGTGATGTTTTGATGTACACGTATCTTGTATAATGATGATTACTGTAATCAAGCTAATTAACATATACACTCATGTGTGTGTGTGTGTGTGTGTGTGTGTGTGTGTGTGTGTGTGTGTCTGTGTGTGTGGTGAGAACACTTAGGAGCACCACATTCTAAGCATACAACAGAGTGTTACTCACTGTAGGGCTTGGCTGTAGGTTAGATGTCCAGAATTAACTCATCCTGCATCACTGAAACTTGTACTCTTTGGGTAACAACTCCTGTTTTCCTAAACCTCAAGCACCTGGCAAGCACCATCCTGCTCTCTCCTTCTAGACAGCAACTGGCTTTGATCCCACACTTAATTAATGTCATATAGCATGACCTTCTACATTTGCATAATTCACTTAGAACATTGTCTCCTAATCTTATTAGGGTTTCAAATGACAAGATTACCTGCATTTTGAAGGCTGAATAATGCTCTGACTGTCAAATGGTTGGCATGTTTTGTACGTGGACATAACCCTCAAACACCGGTTAAGAAAATTAATGAGATTTTTTTCAGAAGTGATTTACAAAACAACATTACATTTATTTATTTTAGTACAAAGATTAAACTCAGGGTTGGTTACTACTGAGCCCTATCCCAGCCCTTTTTGTTTGTTTATTTATTTATTTTTATTTTGAGACAGGGTCTCCCTAAGTTGCTTAGGGACTTGCTAAATTGCTGATATTGGCTTTGACTTTACAATCCTCCTACTTCAAACTGCAAAGCTCTGGAAAGCAGTATAGAAATTCTTCAGAAGACTTGGAATGGAAGCAACATTTCACCTAGTTATCCCACTCTTTGGCATATACCCAAAGTACTTAAAATTGGCATATCATACTGATGCAGCCACATCCATATTTATAGCAGCTCAATTCACAATAGTTAGGCCATGGAACCAACCTAGGTGCTCTTCAACAGATAAGTAAAGAAAATTTTTATACACACACACACACACACACACACACAGATATTACTCATCCATAAAGAGTGAAATTATGACCTTTACTGGTAAATGGATGCAACTGGAGACTATCAAACAAAATGAGATAAGCCAATTCCCAAAAACAAAGGTTGAATGTTCTCTGATATGCAAGTGCTGATGCACAATAAGGGGGATAGGAAAAAATACAAGATCATTGGACTAGACAAAGGGTAATGAAGGTAAAGGAGAAAGGATGGGAAAAGGAAAGAGTAGAATGTATCAGGCATACCTTTCCTGTGTTCACATATGAATACATGACCAGTGTTAATCCACATCATGTACAACCCAAAATATGGGAAGTTATACTCCATGTATGTATAATGTGTCAAAACGCATTCTACTGTCACATATAACTAAAAAAAAACATTTTAAAATTCATCTGCTAGAGGCTTTACTGGGGCCTATTCTGGATCATAAGGTGGGCAGTACATGGAAGAGTGGTGTCAGAATGGCTCAATGAGCATACGAGGAATTGTGTTGTCCATGACAGGAGGGGGGTCTGTGCACATAGTCAGTTGCTTGCCTGCTGGACTCCATTTTGCACTGCCATGCCAGTCTGTACAAGCTTACTGGGCTCATCTCTTCTAGCTGTCACGTATGGGAGAGTTGTTTCTCAATAAAGAGTGGGGGCATCAGAAGTACTTCCACTGTGGGTGGGGACATATGGAGTAACAGTGTCCTAGAAAACCTCCTTGGTGCCAGGGACTGTTGCAGTGGTCAAGCAGAGTCTTCTGGGCAACCAAGACACCTACAGGGAATGAATCAGGGGGTGATAGAAGCAGCATTGTGTGGTGGGGTGGGACATGGTTTCCACAGATAATTTTACTTCCAATAGTCCCAAAGGTGTGGACAGTGTCCCAGCAAGGATGCAGGGATGGTGGCAGCTGCCACATCTAAGCCGTGTCAAGGTTCCACAGGATGATAGCAGCTGGCTACCTGGCTGAGTGACAGGGTGTTGGCAACTGTAAGTCCATCATGTTGACCACTGTACTGGACAGGAGAAGATGGGGAGCATGTTGTGGCAGTGACAGACACCTGTCCCTTTGTTTCCCGCCTTTCCAGAGGGAATGGGTTTGTGCCCTCTGGAGCAGGTGCTGTGGCCCCACCTCTGATCCTTAGCCTGCCTTCTCCATTTCCTGATCCCAAGGTGGAAGCAACATGGGTCTTTGCAGTGCAAGGTCAAGCAGAGGTCACAGCTGGGTGGTGGTCACAGTGATGCAGTAGGCAGCAGGGACACCAGACTACCATGCACTATCAGGCACCTAGAAGAGCATGTCCCTACACTGGTCCATAGTGGAAGCAGCCAATGTGAGTGTTAAAGTCAGAATTGTGCCTTTTCCAGTGTTTCCTAATTAGAAAACACAAGGATGTGGGACTCACTTTATGTTTGGATATGGAGTGACCAGGAGAGAAAAGCAAACACAAAACCATCAGTTGCAAAATGAAACACACCTATCCCACTCCTCAAGTTATGCCCAAAGGACTTAAAATCAGCATACTACAGTGACACAGCCACATCAATGTTTACAGCAGCTCAACTCAAAAATAGTTAAACTATGGAACCAACCGAGTTGCCCTTCATCAGATGAAATGGATAAAGAAAATGTGGTGTATAGACCACAATGGAATATTACTCAGTCTTAAAAATATGGAAACTATGACATTGGTCCAAAATGGATGGAGCTGGAGAATATCATGCTAAGCTAAGTAAGCCAATCCCAATGAACCAAAGGACCACTATACTAGATTGTAGTTGTGGAAAGGTGGGGCATGGCTGGAAGATAGAGGCCACTAGTAGCATGCCCTTGGAGATAATATTTTGCCATTTGTTCCTTCTTACTCTCTGCTTTGTGCTCCCATGAGGTGAGCAGCTGCCCTTCAAAATGTCTTTGTGCCCTAATGTTCTGCTTCATCTCTAACCCAGGGCAATGGAGCTGGCTGCCGGTGGACTGACACCTCTGAGACATGAAATGTTCTGCATCACCTTAGCCCCAAAGCAATGCAGTCAGCCAAACATGGACTGAGACCTCTGGAAAATGCAATGCTAGGCAACGGGAAGAACATTGCACACCTTCAATGTGGTGTAGAGAGAAGGATGTGTTTATGCTTTGGTCAGGATGAGAGGGAACTCCTCCCAAACAAAATATACATATTTTACCTGAAGTAATATCAGAGTCAGGCACCAATACTGGCTCAATAATCCTGTGGGACAATTCCAGGGACAACTGTAATGGTTTTCTAAATTGATAGTATGGTGGGAACTATAGCTGTAGTTATCTGAAGGCAACTGATGGTGGTTTGACTCTGGATGGCTACAGTCATGTCCAGTAGAACCATGGAGATATTTTTGGAGCCAAGTGGAATGACTGCCTAAGTAACCCAAAGGAAAGCAGCCTCAGAATGACCCTCTGGAGGGTGAGAATAACTGTGTGGTGGGTGTGGGAGAAGAAGCAGCACAGAGTCAGGAGGAGCCTAAGCTCAGACCAAGTGGGGGTGGGGGTCTCTTCACCCTGGAGCCTTCCTTTGACCAACCGTCTTGGCTCAAGTCCTTTCTGCCTCAAGCGTTCCAGCCACAAGTCACAAGGGGTAAACTCCAGTTCAGCCTTTGGTCGAAGGAGGAGCTGGCTTCTCAGCCAAGCTGCTCTGTGCAGACTAGCGTTGGACTAGTGTGGACTTCTGCCTAGTGACGAGCCCCAGGTGCCCTCCATGGGCAGTCTTTTGACCAAGTGCGGTCGCAGGCCGCGCCGCAGGGCCCTATTGGCCCATCAAACTCCCCTCCAACTGGACCGGGAGGCTCCCTCTCCTCACAGGGACCACCCCGCTGAACCTGCCTCTCCCCTCAGCCCTGCCAGCAGGCATTTCCTCCAGGATCCCGGACCTCAGGGGCCTCCTGCTGCTGCCAGGGACAGAGGCCCCCTCCTCTGTTGGAGGATCCTGCTGCCCATGTCCTGGGGGTCCTTCTGCAAAAAGCCAGTGCTATCTTGGAACAACTCACGCATGTTGGGACCCTTGACAGCAGTAAGGATCCCCCCTCCTGGGCACAGGCCACTCCTGCTGCCTTCAGTTCCTCAGCTCATCCACCAAGCTGAGGGGCCCATGACAGCTGCTTGCTGCCCTGTTGGTGCGTCTAAGGAAGCTGAGCTCAGGGCCCAGGAACAGGGAGAAAAAAGCAAGATCCACAAGTTGGAGGAGCAGGAGAAGGAGGAGGAGGGGGAGGAGG